>NW_022196904.1:136184099-136187115 GCF_008632895.1 Mastomys coucha
GGTTAGGGGATGGGGACTTGGAGGAAGGTTGTTTCAGGCTTACCGCACTAAGTCGAGGACTGATGTTGGCTCTCAGGGACGGGTGCGCAGACCGCGACCCCACTAGGACAACCCTGATGCCCAAGGGAGTCAGGTAAGTTTTTAACAGAGCAAAGGACACAGTGGAAGAACGTGGAGTCTCTCACCGCATAGAAACTTGCAGGTCCTCCTCCTTGGAGCGCGGACGGTTCTGACAAAACGCTAAAATGGCGGCGGCCACAGCAGTGACTCTGGGTAGAAAGAGGGGTGAACCTACCCACCGGATTGGCCGTTCGGTAAAGTAAAAGGCTGGCGTTCCCGGAGATCCTCTTCCTGATTGGTTACCCGGAACGCCAATTACCTGAGAGGCCAGGAAGAGGTGGAGACGTCAGTAACCCGGAGCTTTTATACGAAAGCCAATGAGCACCCAGCCTAGTAAAACCGAAGCCACTGATTGGGCAAGAGGTCCATCTGAGGGAGGAGCTACAAACGCGGAATTCTTCGAAGCGCGGTCAGCCATTAGGCAGAATGAGCAAGGTGCCTCAGTGTGGCAATTTGTAGCTTCGGGGCTCCAACTTGTTAAGCTTTCACATTTTGCCACTTAACATGTGCACACCCTGACAGAATTCAAGTCCTGTCACCACGATTCCGCACCCCTCTCCAACTGAGCGTCACCACGCCCCGCAGCGTGGATGCTCATCAAACCTACACAAACCTCCTGCGATAAGCAGCCAAGCTCCCTCCCCTACTTAAAATCAACCCCCACTTCATAATTTAGTCCTTCTGGGTCCCAAAGTTACCCCGAAATTAAAAGTATCTGTAGGTAATTTTAAAACTCTAAAACAGTCAGTGGATCCAGCTTCGATAACAGTCCAATGGCCCAGACAATAGGTTGGTCAGAGAACTAGGAGGCACTGGGGTTAACGTTCCCTCTAGGAAACAACCTCCCACCTCCCCAAAAGGTGTGAAACACAGAGACTGAAAATTGACCCCCACCCTATCTTCACCCCGACAAGAGAAGAAACAAAAAACAAAACAAAAAACGGGAACAGCGAAAGTTTGGTTTTGTTTGGTTTTATTGGGCGCCATTAGCCAAAACTGTAAGTTTAAACTCCCTAAAACTGACCTTGGGAAAAAAAGGCTTGTGACAATCAGCTGTAAACAAGTACAAACGAACATTCTTCACAGGGTCCAATTCCCTCATCACATTTTTCTCACCCACTGGCTGCTTCACATAATTCCATGCTCATTGAGCAAGCAACTTTAGTCATGACCCTCTGCAAAGCAGCTTTTGAAGATGGAGATAAAAGGGAAAGGTGCTGAATGGAGAACTTAAACGTGAACAGGCAGAGTGCAGGGGAACTTCATGAGAACAGGATGATCAGGAGTAAAACAACAAACAAAGCACACTACCACCGAAAACTTCCACAAAAAAAAGAAAAAGCCAAACAAAACAAGGGCAGAGACAGAAAATAAGCTACTGGGATCAGTAGCAGAATCAGTCTATAATTTAAGGCTAGGAAATAAAATAGGCCCCTTAAAAAGTCACAATATGACATTAAATATAGCCATGGTTTCATTCTGAGGCACCTGAGACTGAGTAAAAGCCACCTGAGATCAGTAATACAACAAAATTCCACTGTCCTGCAAGGCCCTTTCTGAGAGGGTCTAACATGCATAACCACATCTCAATACGTACCCAGAAATGCATAGGGTATAGAAATCATTTTCCCTCAGTTTAATCATCTAAGTTTTCTAATGCCGAAATTCCTGGGTCGGTGGTTACAATAGCAAACAAGAAGGTTTGAAGCAGAAGAGACTGGTAACAATTCAAGGGGTCACAATTCCTGCCAGTGTGCAGACATCAAGACCACCAGACCTCACTCACCCTATGACCAAACGCCATATGGAAATAATCACGTTGGTTTTTAAAATCTATCACAGTTGAGCCAGACAATACCAGCACTGGTGTATATATCAAGTTCCAAGACAAGCCTATATAGTGTGATTTGGTCTAAAGAAAAACGGAAAGGGGGACTCAAGTTTGTGGTTTAACAAAGCTACCCATCCAGGTTCTTGCTACATTCTCAGTTTCCTTAGTTACTACCAAACCTCCAGATAGACTGGCTTTATTGACTCTACCTATTCAGTGGTTCTTTTGTTGTTTTTCGAGACAGGGTTTCTCTGTGTAGCCCTGGCTGTCTTGGAACTCACTCTGTAGACCAGGCTGGCCTCAAACTCAGAAATCCATCTGCCTCTGCCTCCCAAGTGCTGGGATTAAAGGCATGCGCCACCACCGCCCAGCAATTTACAGTTTTAATAACTAGCTCCTGGTTCAGAAATGAGTTACAAAGATGACAAAAGTTCAAACTAAAAGCCAGTATCCTTCAAGGATGGTCATAGGAATCAAAAGGATAACTCCAACCAAGTGTGCCAGCCCCAGCCCCAGCCCCAGCCCCATGCCAGCTGGGCCACCTCAGTCCCCTTACATCCAGACTTCTCTTCTGGTACTGTAAACTTTATTTTCGGTAAACAAAGAATGTGATCCTAGGACACATACTGAAGGGGGAGCACCAAAATTGGTGTGATCTAGGAGCTTAAATAAGGACTATGCACTACTATAGCAAAAATTCAGATTTTAATGTGACTTGTATGTGCTGCATTCATACCTATGTATAGATCCCAAGTCCTTTGCACAACTAAGCACTTCACCAGGTCATCGTGGTGTAATGTCTTACCACAGAGTGAGTTCCAAATCTAATGTATTTTAATGTGTATATGTGTGAACCTGAGTGAATTTATGTGCACAGGGCCTACAAAGGGCACTGGATGCTCTAAAGCTGGAATTATGGGTTATTCTGAGCTGCCAAATAGGTTCAGAGAACCAAACCCTGGAGCAGAAAGCACTCTAAACCAATGAGCCATCTCTGTAGCCCTGAGATGAGATTTAGTACCTGACTATGATCCTATCACTTGTCATGTGTTCATTCACCCCATC
>NW_022196904.1:136187126-136187928 GCF_008632895.1 Mastomys coucha
GAGAGACAGGCAGGGACTACACGCAGGGGGCCCACACAGGACAGGATGTAGAGATGAGGAAAGATGGAGGCAGGGAAAGACTTGGAGGACAGGTCAGAGACAGGACCTTTACTCAGGGCAGGGCCTAGAGATAAGGGTGTGGCTTACAGATGCAGCAGAAATTAGAGACAGGAAACCAAAGGATTTGTGTACAGATGGATGGTGCCCTGCCTGCATGAGCTCACACAGTAGGACTCAGGGTGCTGTCTATTCTATTATGTTGTTAGGAGCCTATGCTACAGGTATTGGCCCACCAAAAACAAGATTTCATTTCTAAAGTTTCTACAACAATGATTCTAGAATCTTGGCTAACTAGTACAGCAAAGTCACATATTGCACATTTTCTGGAGATGAGACCCAAGAGCAGACAGATTTAAACACTGACAAGGGATTACAAAGTGTCTCCAAGGTGAACAGGAGTAGTGCTGTTTAACCTGAAGCTCTGACACCTCAGCACTGGAAGTGCCCTGGAGCCATGAAACAATAAAATTTGCAATACAAAATGCAGACCCCTGACTTTTGGTTTCTAGTAGGATGCACAAGTTCATAAAAGTATATGAAAAAACAAAAGGGACAGAAGGTGGCAGTAAGAGAGAAGAAGAAAGAGACACAATCACACCAAGACAAACAGATAGATCACAATGGGATGCAGGAAAAATTCTTGGAGGAATATTGTCACAGAATTTAAGACATAAGGTACAGGAATAGGAGTAAAGATTAAAGGCTTTGCAGTCTGACAATCCTAAAAAGAATATGAGTTCTA
>NW_022196904.1:136188869-136190040 GCF_008632895.1 Mastomys coucha
GCGCCGACCCCGACCCCGGTCACACACACACACACACACACACACAAACACACTCACACACACACACGCGACACGCCGGAGTCCAGAATCTTCTCTGTCGCTCGGGGTCGCGTGGTCACGGGGTCAGTGCTCCCTCACACGGGGCCGGACTCTGGGGAAGCGACACGGGGCCGCCTGGCCGAGCGAGCACAGCAGGAGAAGCCAGAGCCGGGGAGTCGCCATGATAGACGGGTGGGGTGGGCTGGGCCGGAAGGGGCGGGGTCGCAGGGGGCGGGGTCAGCCGCGAGGCAACGCCCACCATCACTCACTCACCCATACCAGGTCGGACCTCACTGACAGCCCGGGTGAGGGCGAGGGCGGGGTGTGTGAGTGAGTGACAGCGCGAGAACCCCTCCCCTCTGCACCGGAGCCCGGCCACGCCCTGTGACGGCGGGAATTCCGTTAAAATAAACAGGAGTAGGCCACACCCACAGCACGGCAGGACACGCCCACGCCGTGAAATTACCTATAGAAATGAACCCGAGGGCGGAAGCCACGCCCAAATGACGTCGGGCCACGCCCATGCCCGAGGAAACCCCAGAGAAAAACAAGGAGGACGTCGGGCCACGCCCAGGGGATGGCGGGACACGCCCACAGGATGTCAGGCCCAGCTCAAACCTGAGGAATCCCCTTTGAGATACTCGGAGACAGCAGAGCGGCAGCCACGCCCTCACTGGGAATTCCCGGCTAGTGGGAAACGGGCTGGATGGGCGGCTGAGAGGCCACGGCCCAGGGGAGGAGCAAAGTCTCCGCTCTCAACCCCCACCCCCAAAAAGGAAAGTAAGAGAAAATAGCGGGGGGCAGAGATGCCTGCGATCCCAGAAGCCCGTCTGTCAGCAGACATGGCGGGGCGGCCACGCCCACAGAGCCTCCGCCATGTTTCCGACCCACACCCGCGCCTACAGATCCACCACCAGGTTCATAGATCAGAGGCCACGCCTCCAGCACGGCGGTCAAGCCCACAGAGCCGCCGCCATTTTCTAGAGCCCCGACCACGCCCCCAGAGCCGCTGCCAGTGTCAGAGATCAGAGGCCACGCCCCCGGAGCCCCCGCAATGTTCCTGAGCCGCGGCCACGCCCCGAGAGCCGCCACCAGGTTCACAGAGCGTCAGCCACGTCCCCAGGCCGTGCGT
>NW_022196904.1:136194985-136195855 GCF_008632895.1 Mastomys coucha
TCATAGGTCATGGTGTGATAGGACTGCAAGCCACAGTGGCTGCAAGTAGGCAGAGGGGAGTTGTTCAGTCCAGGCCCTGCCTCAGCCCCGCCCTCACGATCACCCTTTGGCCCATGAGTACCCTGAAGGCTCCTGGGACACCAGGAAGTCTTATCCTAGGCCGAGTACTTTTCCCAGTCGGTTTTACAGTCTAAACATTCATAGCCATTTGTTCTTTGTGGTTAGAAATAGGCATTATATTTTTAGGAATAAAACATGAAGGCCCTGGTTAAGAACAATCATTATATTCCTGGGAACAAGATGAAGAATTAATACTGCCTAGGTATAAGGATGTCTCCAACCACCCTGGGAACTGGGAACTTGAACATAGATTTTGCTTGTTTGATTGTTTTGTTTTTGTTTTGTTTGTTTTGTTTTGTTTTTTCCCTATGGTCAAATGTAGTCTTGAGACTGTGAGGTCGGCCCCTACCGCCCCTCCCGCCCCTCCCGCCCCTCCTGCCCCTCCAGCCCCTCCCTCCCCTGCTGCCGCCGCCATGCCGCCGGGGAAGCTGCTGAGGAATGTGGATGAGCTCTGTGCGCTGCGTGACGGACTCCGGTGCATCCTAGATGGGAACCCTGACCCAGTGAACTCTGACCCGGTCGGCTGTGACCCCAGGATACCCCACCTTGCGAGCCTCGACCCCATGACTCTCAACTCCTCCAACCACGATCCCGTTGATCTCAACTCCGCCAGATGTAACATGGCGACACCGCACCACCGTGAGACCCCTGACCCTGCGACTTCTGACCCCAGCCACACCTCATCAATACCAGACGGGCAGGGGATGACAGGACCTGGAGCGGTGAGTGACCATGGGGAAACCTGCGGTG
>NW_022196904.1:136196856-136198197 GCF_008632895.1 Mastomys coucha
GCCACCACAAATACCCTAACCACCCTCCTTACCTAATGTGAAGAAATGGTTGTATGACAGTGTGTCTTACTTTCCTGTATTTAGCATTTCCCATTCTTCACATTTCTCATAAATTATCCTGTCTTCCCATAAATCCGTGACTGTTGATGCTGTGGCAAGATGAATATGAGATGACTGGCAGCATAATCAGCCTTGAGAGGATAGCTGTACATTTGGTACTTTTTGGAGTTTGTACAATGGATCCTCCTACATTTTTAAACTGACCAAAGGGGTGATATAGAAAGAACAACAGTTATTTTACCTCAGAGAAGTGTCTTTCAAAGTAGCCAAAATAAAACTTAGGAGATGACATAGATTCTGAAAATAAGACAATTATCGAAGACAACATGCATGGAAGAATTCTGTTATGTGAGTGGGGTAACATCAAAAATACACAATTGTTAGACTGTTAAAACTATTATAACTTCTATGCAGGATGTAGTTAAGAATATATTTAGGGTAGTATTATGCTTATTATAGGAAGAAAATTGGGAAAAGTATCATCTAAAAATCAATATCATGGTTTATATTGGGTGTTAGAAGACTGATTTTTTTGGCCTTCTTGTAAGGCTCATAGTTTGCTGGAAACCCATGAGAAACTTTGGACTAACCATTTTAAGTTTACGTTCAACCACTGTGTCTCATCTATTGCTACCTTGTGTGATATATGAAAAACTAGATTTTGAAGAAATATTCTTAGGCCCATAACTTTTCTTCCTAGTCAGCACAGGTTTAAAGCTTTAATTTCTCCTTACATTAGCCCTGAGATGAGATTTAGTACCTGACTATGATCCTATCACTTGTCATGTGTTCATTCACCCCATCCAGCACGGCCTTGGATAATAATCACAACTACAAGAGTTATAAATGCATTTTGGTTTCCATAAACATTAACATATAAAAATGACTTTTAACCAGGCAGTGGTAGCCCACACCTTTAATCCCAGCACTTGGGAGGCAAAGGCAGGCAGAGATCTCTGAGTTGGAGGACAGCCTGGTCTACAGAGTGAGTTTCAGGACAGACAGTGCTACACAGAGAAACCCTGTCTGGAGGTGGGAGTGGAGAATTGGGGGAGCTTTTTTGGTAATAAAAGTATCACCTCTTTACATTTCTGAGTCCACTGATTTAAAAAAAAAGACTTTTAAGCAATACTTAGAACCATGATTATTGTCAGATAAGGAAGTAAGGATACAATTAAGTTGGTAGTGCTTCCAAATTCCAGTCATTCAAATTCTGAGCACCACATAAACTGGGCATGGTGGTATTGCCAATAACACTAGCACTTGAGATACGAAGACAGA
>NW_022196904.1:136198948-136199668 GCF_008632895.1 Mastomys coucha
ACTAAAACTAGTCCATAAATCTAGTGACTGTGCTTTCACTATGACTGTGCATTCATGCTGTTCTGTTGTTCACTGACTTAGCTTGATAGGATAAAATGCCTGAAGCAGCAGATGTGGAAGGACTTCTGATACAGCTGGGGGATAGAATTAGAAACACAGCACCGCCAGAGACTGGGTCCTCATTGATAGTCTCATCATCTCTATTGCAAGAAACAGAGCTGCAGGCCACCCAAAAGAATTTTTTAAAAAGCCAACCCTCAGAAGAGAGCAGACTGACAAGGCTAGAAGCCTCTATGCAGTACTGTTCCAGGAATAAACTAACAACTTCTCCAATATGACAAGGTATACAAGTGCAGTGTAGAAGCTAAATGACCTGAAGACACAACGAAAGCCTAGCTCCCTACAACACTCATTACATTTCTGTCTTCCTGTTCACTAAATGCAATTTGTAAGAACTTGAAACTCAGAAATCTATAAAAAGCAAAGTATGAGTGGGTTATAGAATTAACACAGGTGGGTAATTTAAATAAAAAGATGTTTTTAATCTGCAAGAGAAAAGAAAGTGACAAATGATTTAGCTGTGTAGCTTCTTCTGGCCTGAGTAAGAATCCGGGAGGCTGAGGCAACAAAGCATGTGGATCTACAAGTGGCCGGCAGTCAGAATGATCCAAACCACTTTGAAGAGTTTGAACTGCAATAAAGATCAACAACACTGGCCCT
>NW_022196904.1:136199679-136202930 GCF_008632895.1 Mastomys coucha
GCAGTCAGAATGATCCAAACCACTTTGAAGAGTTTGAACTGCAATAAAGATCAACAACACTGGCCCTGGAAGCATATTAAGCTGGTTTTGGGAGCAGAGGGATTTGGTTTGTTTGGTGGTGGTGGTGGGTTTTTTTTCAGGAACCATGACTTGTGACTGTGGCAGAACAGGAACTGGAAAGGAAAATGACAAAGGAATACTGCAAATACAAAGGCCACAATCTCAGCCTACATTCAACCCTCTATTCCCCCAGGCACACCAACCCTGTAACTTGACCCTACCATCAGAGAAAGTATCAAGAAACCAATCCTCCCATTCTACCCAGTTCTGCAAAAAGAATGAAAATGAGCAGCAAAGCACCTGAAGGCGAGGCGATGAGCAGAAAGACAAGCAAATAAAAGGACTCTGGCCCTACACAGCCTGAGGTTTATCTCACTTAACCACAAATAAGGACTCATAATTTTGAGGCATTTTTACATGATGGGCAGAAGGAAGAAGACATCTAGCGTAAGCTACTGTCACAGCCAAGTTCGAATGAAGCCAATAAAGGATGCATATAGAACCCACCCAATCAACTTATCAGGTGCGCACGTGCGCACGCTCCTTACTTACTTACACACACACACACGCACACACACACACTCCCTTTTGCTAAGGTATCTTCCTTCAGCAAAACCCAAAAATGTCTCTAAAGCATTCTTCCCCAAGGACTATCAGGTTTCAGCTACTGTTCCACTTAACCAGTCTTCTTTCATTTACCCACCAAGTTCATGCCTCCATCTTATCCCTGGTTGAAACTACCCAGGTCTTCCACACCCAAAGTATAAAAAGAATTCCGGATTCCTCACCCAATATTGGCATCCCTCCTTGATAATATTTGCACCCCAGCCCCTTCTCAAGAATATGTCTGTTAACACCTTCAAATGTAAACCCAGCAAGACATCTAAAAACCGTAATAGATGCAGACAGGGAAAAGGAGTCTCAGGTGCTGTGAGGACTGAGCTTGGCAGGACACAGGAAGGATGCTCCGTGGTGAAGTTCAACAGGTGAAGTACCAGGATTGGCCAGAACACCCTATATGCTTCAAACTGCCCCTCATTTCTCCAACCACAGGGCAGTACCAGATAGTGGAATCACTCCCACCCCACTATAGCTCCTTTCCCAGTCCCCAGGCTCAACATTCCCTCAAGCCCACTACCTCAAGGATTCATTAACCATGTAAACATTGCAGCTGCCCATTACCCATCCCAGCCAGATGGCAGCCAGAACCATCCTGCTGGACTGTAGCTTTTGTTTTATTTTTGTTTTTCCTGAACTGGGAAAAAATCAGGGACATTGGTCAAACATAAGCAGAAGAAATGGGCATTGTTTACTGAATTTTGATGTGATCAACTAAAACTGATTGCTGAGAAAGTCCAACCACTCCATCTGAACTCTCCAGTTCCAAAGATGGCATGCTATTTAAGACGATGAGCTTAACTCCATTGGTTACCAGGGAATCATTCCAATCCCCACATTCAAGGACCTTCCACACCCACTCTGGGTTTTCAGGCTGCCTTTCTTCTAGCTGTCATGTCTTCCTGGATGTCAAACTGGCTCACTTGACAGTGCAATCAAGACAATGACAACCAGGTTTCCAAACCACGAATCGCCCCAAGTTTTATTTATAGTCCATACAAAAGAGGGGGGAAAATTAAGATTTCTAACACCACCTACTTAGGGAGATAGGGAATTGGACCTATGCCAGTCACCATCAGCTAAAACATCAGTGGTAAGCAGGGATTTGGACACATACCAACTGACTGTCCCAACAGGATCTCAGTCTCAACAGTCTCTACAGAAGGACAGTCAGGGCCCCCTGGACTGCTGGCATAGCTGGGCACATAGGAAATGGTTAAAGTAATCCTTTCCCAGCCTCCCTCATATCTAAAAAGAAAAACGCGCCGCCTGACCTCAGCTGTAGGTTGTATCACCTCCAAACAACCTTAAGTATCGCGCACAAAAAAATAAATGGGAGCCAGGAAAAAAATAAAAATATAAAAGAAATAAGTTCCCATTCTGGGGAGATGGCTGGGTAGAGGGAAACCACAGATCTAAAGCCAGTAGCAAGATGTGCTGCTGAGCAAACAAACAAAGCAGGCTGCTGCCAAACACAAAAGGGTACTCTCCTGGGGAAGGCCCACATGATAGAGGAAGGGAATGAAAAGCCACCATTGGGAGAGGTATGAGAGAGGGTGGTGATAACCTGGGTCTACCCCCTACCATACCTCTTTCTCTCTCTCTCTTCCTGTGGTGCCATATCCCCAGGATGGCCCTACATGCGGCGCTGGTAGCCAGAGTGCATCTGAGCTGCCCGTAGGTAATCATTATAGGAGCCCAAATAGCGTGCGTAATCGGAATGGGCATCGGGCAGGCGACGGTCATCCAGCGAGGACTTTGTCGGTGAGCAGCAGAACGAAAGCTGTGACTCTGATAATCAGAGAGCTCGGCTAAATGCCGGTCGGAACCATACCTAGTCGAGAGAAGAAGACAGTTGGTGAATGAGACAGTTGAGGGGAGGGCTCCAGGTAGGCCTAGGGGAGATGCCATTGGGGACAGGGAGGGTATACCAGATTTGTCTCAAACAGTTTAGTTTCCCAGTCAGAAGGCTCATCATCCTATCCAGGCCAAGAAATCAACCTGGGTTCTTCAAGTCAGTTGGAAACCAAGCCCTCTGCTGAAGATCTCCCTTCCAAACCAGCCAAGGTGAATTCTGGTCTACATTCCCAAACAAACTATTCCCATTCATAGGCCCTGCATTAAAAATACCTTGGTTTATCAACAGAATGACGGACGAAAGCAGGGTCCCCAACTTACCAGGGTGGACACACCTCATAAGCTTGCCTTCAGCCAGTGAGTGCCAAAAGGACTACTTTCTTTCACATCCATCCCACCAAAACCAGAACAAGGGAATGAGTTTAAGGATCCTTCAGACCGTGGGAAAAATCTATGAGCCAATCCTGCAAAAAGTGGCTCCATTGGTTCACCAGGCTATCCTAGAATGGTGATGTTTACTGGCACTAAGTTTGTTGTTACCACCCCAGGCTGAGCACCATGCTCCACTTAATCCCGATGGCCAGAATTATTCAGACATTCACCCTCACTACCTTTGGACATCCCACAAAACTAAGACCAAGGGAGGGGCCAATGGCTCCTGTTACCCTCCCGTGCCAACCTCAGCCCCTTGCCCTAAGCCCCAGCTGGGGGCTGAG
>NW_022196904.1:136203509-136204584 GCF_008632895.1 Mastomys coucha
CGGACTGGGCACTGTAAGAAGCTGAGGGCTGGGCACTGTAAGATGCTGCCTGGGCTCCATAAGCTAGTGAGGAGGCTGCAGACTGGGCACCATAGGAGGCTGCTTGAGCCCCATAGGAACCTAGGGAAGAAGCTGCTCCCTGTGTGTTATAGGAAGAAGCAGCCGCACGAACCCCATACGAAGAGGCAGCTTGGGCGCCGTAAGAGGATGGCTGGTTACCATATGAAGCAAGGGAGGAGCCCTGAGCCCCATAGGAGTTAAGCGAAGAAGCTGCAGCTGCCTGACCTCCATAGGTGGAAAGGGCAGAGGCTGAGGGCTGGACTCCACCATACGGGCCAAGTGAGGAGGCTGCAGCAGACTGGGAACTAGGGCTAGCCAGCTGACCCCTGTATGGGGCCCCAAGGGAGACAGACAGCTGAGCATGGTAAGAAGGTGCCTGAGCTGTCATGGGCTGAGTCCAATAGCCGACACACAAAGAGGCAGAAGGCTGGGCCCTATATGCAGCTCCCAGAGACACTGAGGGTTGGGCCCGATAGGTGGCTGGCTGGGCCATCAGTGGAGCCACATAAGAGGCTCGAGGAGGTGAACGGCTCAGGGGGCTGCGGTAGCGACCAAAGAATGGTGGTGTGGGCTGATGGGCTTGCCCATCAAAGCCACCAGTGCTGTTGCCAAAAGCCTGCTGGTAGTCGAAGGTGGCAGAGAAGCCACCAGTTCCATGGAATGCTGTATCTCCAGCCCCTGGTTTCTTGGTCTTGTCCCCAGACTGGATAGCCAGGGCAGGCCCCTTCTTCTGCCCCTTGGTTGAGAGTTCCACGTTGATGCGCTTGCCCTTCACTTCTTTGCCGTTGAGCTGCGCGATGGCGGCTTTGGCATCTGCTTCCTTCTCCATGTGAACAAACGCGTAGTCTGATAAAGCAGCAGACAGAGGATTAGCAATTAGGGGGGCAGGGCATGCTACCTGTTGGGTCCCAAACTGGACACACAACAGCACCCAGCTGTTGCCAGCTACATCCAGGTCTCTAAACCCTTCTCTATGTGAGTGTGCCATGAAGTGTGGCTGGTGTGTGACACAACT
>NW_022196904.1:136206057-136206759 GCF_008632895.1 Mastomys coucha
AAGTTAAAATGGATACAGGACGATAATGGAGTCATGACAGTTCTTCAAACCGAAACTAACCAGAGGTTTATTTCACTAGAAAATACTTTTAATCTCTAATAAAACATAATGCCACATTATAACCGGGAGGTAGCTTACCATGACAAAAGGACAAAATGAGGCAGGAGAGTTGGGTCAGTAGTAGTAAAGAGCACTGGTTCTCTTACACAGGATCCAGGCTGGGTTCTCAGCACCCATAGGGGGGCTCACAACCACTTACATATAACTCTGGATCCCAAAAACCCCACACTCACTTCTGACCTGTGTAGGCACATACATGCAGGCAGAAATAGTCATACACATGAAATAACCTAATTTTTGTGGAGAGGGAGGGTTTGAGACAGGTTCTCATTATGTAGCTCTGGCTGTCCTATGAACTCGGCATGTAGACCAGACCGGTCTCCAAATCAGATTGCCCCTGCCTCTGTCTTCTAAGTAAGTACTGGATTAAAGGTGCCTGGCTTAAAAAATAAAGGGTAAATGCCAAGTTTGATGCTCCTAGTTCAACAAATGATATTCTTCAATGATGCCAATTTTGAAAGGTAAACTGTTCATCTAGTCACTGGACATTTCAATTGTCCTTTGATTGCTGATTTCCACTTTTTGGGTTGAATCAGCTAAAAATAGCAGTTGTGGTCTAAGATTTCTTTAAAAACAGAGAGA
>NW_022196904.1:136206770-136207432 GCF_008632895.1 Mastomys coucha
CAATGGCTCCTGTTACCCTCCCGTGCCAACCTCAGCCCCTTGCCCTAAGCCCCAGCTGGGGGCTGAGGTGGGGGGGGCATACAGTACCTTTTCGACATTGTGACAGCCTTTTTGTAGGGATCGTCATAGCTGGCCCAGGGTGGGGATAGGCGGGTACCCTCATAGGGCGGCGGGGTGCTGTTGGCATTGGCAATGGCCCCCTGGGACATAGACAGGTAGGCTGCTGACAGCTGGCCTGTCCCATCATAGGCACTGCCCGGCTGGCCACGTTAGGAGGCAGCAGCCTGGGGATGCTGCTGGGCAGCATCGGAAGCAGCCAATGAGGCTGATGACTGAGTGCGGTAAGGAGCTGCCAGGGTGGCAGAAGGCTGAGCCCCATAAGCAGCTGCTGCACCATAGGAGCCAGTGGCTGAAGCAGCAGACTGAGCTCCATATGAGCCTGACAGGCCCATAGATTCTTGAGCCCCATAACTATTCAGCTGGGTCTGAACAACTGGTTGAGCCCCATAGGATCCAGCCATTGGGGTAGTGGCTTGTACAGCATAGGCAGCTGACTGGGAAGAATAAGAAGCAGCCTGTTGTGCAGCATATGGTGCGGACTGGGCACTGTAAGAAGCTGAGGGCTGGGCACTGTAAGATGCTGCCTGGGCTCCATAAGCTAG
>NW_022196904.1:136208756-136209947 GCF_008632895.1 Mastomys coucha
AGCATTCACAAATTCCTCCAATATAACCGTCCCCTCTCACATCACTTTCCAGTTCTCACAGTCACAGGAAGTCTCAACAATACTGTAAGAAAAAGAACACCATCTTCTCTTTCAGGCAAGCATGATCAATATTTCTATGTAACTTGCTGTAAATCAATCAATGTCAACGCCCAGCTAACTCTTCCATGCCCCTTCGTTTCATCAGTCTTTATCCTGAGAAGTCCATGGACAGGTCTGTGTAATTACTAAAAATGCTAGCTTGGACAATAGCTAGAACTTATGAGTTGTTAATAACATAAGAGAATAGATATAGTCCCACATTATTTCCTCTATCTCATCTTTAAGGGACAGAAGAATACCACCCCCTTAGAAGACTGTCTACTGCTTTTTCAGGTTTACCGTAAGTGGCACTTTTGGGGTGGAGGCAGGGGGAGAGGGACGGGACTCACATGACTGAGTAATACCACTCACCAGCCACCTACCTAGGCTCTCTTATTAAAGACGTGAGTAAGTTGTGTTGGGGAGAAAGTCAAAGACATGATATTGATGTGAGAACTCTAATCATAGTGAAAAACTTTAAAGGGGAAAATTCTTGGTAACATCCATACCACAAACTATAATAGTGCCATCAGCAGGATCTGAAGAGCATGATGAGAACCTATCTTGAGAAATAAGGCTCTGCACTTTACTCCATTTTTGACCTGTGGCTACTTTAAGGCATTTAAGAGCTAGGATCCAATCTCTGTCATATCAATTTAAGAAATAAAAAGTTATCTGAATGGGCTAAAGTTCCATTTTTATAAAACAGATTATTGGAAACGACATCAAAACGCCTCTAAACAAGTACCCTACTTTTAGGGCTTTTATTCTGAGATGCCTTATCTAAGCTGTTCACATACAAGTCATCTCCTGCATCTGAAGACAGTGCAACCTCCAAATAAATAAAAGACAAAAGCCAAGTGCAGTTATAATGTAAATAATCCTGGGCTTCTGAAACTAAAAGGCCTATTCATCACCGACTATTTAGGTGACCTTAGAGAACTTTCCATTTATTTCCCCACTGGAAAAATTTACCCTACCAACCTCAAGTTAAAGGTTCAAGTAAGAAGAATGAATGCCTTGTGAAGTTAAAATGGATACAGGACGATAATGGAGTCATGACAGTTCTTCAAACCGAAACTAACCAGAGGT
>NW_022196904.1:136211609-136212158 GCF_008632895.1 Mastomys coucha
AGGTGGTTCACAACTCCCTATAATTATTCCAGGGGATCTAATGTCCTCTAGTTCTAGATTCCACATATACACATAATAAAAAAATAATAAATCCTGTGTACCACCATGACCACCCACCTGTTTATTATTCTAGTCAAAAATAAGCTATGAAAAACATCTAACAAAAATTTCATCTGGGCGGTGCTAGTGCACTCCTTTAATCCCAGCACTTGGGAGGCAGAGGCAGGTGGATTTCTGAGTTCGAGGCCAGCCTGGTCTACAGAGTAAGTTCCAGGACATCCAAGGCTACACAGAGACACCCTGTCTCAAAAAAATAAAATCAAAAAAAATCAATGGGTTTACAAGAGAAATTAGATGCCCCACATACCAGGTTTTGAGATTAAAAGGCCAAGTGCTACCCAGCATATGATAGCAATCCGGAGGAAAGGCAAGGACCAGAGATTGGATGCCAACCTAGATTACTCAGCAAGGCCCTGTGTTGAAATAAATGGTGAGCTGGTGAGATGGCTCAAAGATTAAGAATACTGGCTGCTCTTCCTGAGGTCCTAA
>NW_022196904.1:136215831-136216207 GCF_008632895.1 Mastomys coucha
CCGTACCCACAAGCACATTCACTCCAGACAATACTAAAAGGCCCGAACCCGAGAAACCACCAAGGGCCACGCTACCTTCTGCCTGGGAGCATTCGTCGGGAGGGAACCCCAGGGCGGCCTTTTAACCCAACCTTTTCCCTCTTCCCTCGATCTGACCAATGTCTGGAGAGGAAGTGGGGAAGTGGCGAAATCTTCCCCGCTCCATAATCCGGCTGCCATCCTTCCCTTCCCAATTTCATTTTGGTGCCAGGCTCATGCAACCAGGAAAAGGTGCCTCCTCCCAACCCCGCACACTCGCAAATCTCTGTCGCGTCCCCAGCCCCGTGGCTTCGGCTTGCAGTGGCCACTGCACCCGCCCACAGCCGACTCCTCCCAC
>NW_022196904.1:136216418-136218459 GCF_008632895.1 Mastomys coucha
CATCTCGCCCCCAGCACCTTAGGTCCCGCTCCCGCACACTGCCCCACCATTCCCAACCATGAGGACCATCCCCAGAGTAAGGGGCGTGGCTAACAGGCTGAGAGCACCGCGCGTGTCCCCTCCCCCAGCACGCTCCCGGGTTACCTTTTACCACGTCACACTCCATAACGCATCCACGGCGCTCGAAGAGGCTGCGCAATTGCTGACTTGTGCATGCAGCCGATACATTGCCCACGAAAATCTTCCAAGTGTTCAGGGGCCTCGGGTGCGACATCTCCACCACGAGCGCGCGACCTGGGCACAGCTTGTGGCCATGCAGGGCCTCCATGGCGCACACCGCGCCAGCATTCTCGCGCATGTGCACGAAGGCAAACTGTTTCATGACGGCACAGCTCATGACCGTGCCATAGGGCGCGAAGAGGGCTGCCAACTCCTCCGGTGTCGTATCTGCCCCATCGACATTGCCCACAAAAATCTTCATTTTGCCGCCGCAACCGCCTTCTCAGAGAGACAGGACCTCTCCTACAGCGACAGGCAAAACGTCCAAAGGACCCGCAGTCCTCCACAGGAATGGCTGGCGACTGAGAACACGGTAGGAAAGGCAGAGAGGCACGCAACCAACCGCCACCTTCGGGGGGAAGGGAAAGAAGGGCCGGGGACCGTGAAGGGAGCTCAGGCTATGTCTGCCGAGGCCTAGTCAGAAGAGCTGCCTCGGGCCGGGGTGTGGCGTGCCGGCAGGGCCCCAAGGAAAACTTTGTTCTCTAGGGAAGTTCGGGCTCCTACGTTGGAGCTGCCTCAGCCAAACCCCAGGTATTGTTGTGGCAGCCTCAGTGTCTGCAGTAAGGCAGTGCCCAGAGGGAGAGACCAGATGAACCCCTTTTAGTCTGGGTTCGCCCCCCCCCCCGACTGAAAGGCACCTACCTCCTCTGTAAAAGCCAGTAACTCGGTCTTTGCGAGCACTTGATGTGGGGAACTTAGGCTCTGGAGGATTTTGCAGACAATGAATCCTGAGCGTCTGTCTCAACCTTACGGAATTTCGAGAATTAATGGTGGTGCCCGCTTATTGTATGCATGGAGTTTATCACAATATGATGTTCCATAAAATAGAAGAGTGGTAATCCTGAGGAAGCCAAAAGTTGGATCTTAAAAAAAAATACGAGGAAGAGGCCAGGAGGGGTGGGCACTCTTTTAATCCCGGCACCCAGAAACAAACACAGGAGGAATCTGTTCGAGGCCAGCCTGGCCTACACAGTGAGATCCAGGATAGCAAGGGATATATAGAGACCCTGTCTTTCAAAGAACAAAAACTTAAGAGAGGGAGGGCTGCTCACTCGTTAAGAGAGCTTGCTGCTTTTCCAGAAAACTTGAATTCAATTCCCAGCACTTACATGGGAGCTTTCAACCAACTAATTCTATTTCCAAGGGAACTGGCCATTGCATGTATGTGGTACACAGAGAAACAAGCAAAACACCCATACACATAAAATAACTTTACATTTTTGGTTGTGAGCCTAGCCTTTAACGGCTGAACCAGAGGTGGTGGCGCACACCTTTAATCCCATCATTTGGGAGGCAGAGTCAGGCGGATTTCTGAGTTCGAGGCCAGCTTGGTCTACAGAGTGAGTTCCAGGACAGTCAAGGATACACAGAGAAACCCTGTCTTGAAGAAAAAAAAAAAGTTGAAGGTTATCCCAAACTGCCTGGGATACATGAGACCGTATGTCAAATAAACAAATAACCTTGGGGAGGGGTCTCTTGAGTCTTGGCGGGTTTCTTTTAATGTTTTGTGTGTATGAATGTTTGCCTGTATGTAGTCATATACCACGTGCATGCAGTGCCTGTGGAAGCCAGAAGAGTGCATGAGATCCTGGTGTTTCTGAGCTGCTATGTGTATGCTGGAACTCAAACATGTGTCCTCTGGAAACTGTTCCTCTACTCTTAACTGTTGGGCCATCTCTCTATCCCTTTATGGTTTTCTTGTTCATGTGAGCTCCCCTTTCCTTTAAGGAGAGCATTTTACAAGTAAGAGGAATCAGCTCCA
>NW_022196904.1:136219667-136223625 GCF_008632895.1 Mastomys coucha
AAATTCCTGAGTGGTTAGGAGTAAAGGCTGCTCCTGTAGAGAACCTGCATTCAGTTTCCAGCACCAACGTGGCAGCTCACAGTTCTGTAACTCCAGTTCCAGGGGGTCTGTGGCCCCAAGACTGTATGTGGTGAACATATAAATGTATGCAGGCAAAATACTCATACAAAATCTTTTAAAGAACAAAAAGAAAAAAAAAAAAGAAAGAAAATGCCAGTTGAGTAGTTTTTATTGCCATCTTACCACTGGTAGTACATTCCAAAATGGTGAATACAATTAAATTCAATGTATTTAGTGAAAATGTTTTGTTTCTAAATGAGATAAACTGAGTTTTACAGAGTGTTGAGGTTTGGTCTGTTATTATGTATTATAATACTAAATTCTGTATCCCAAGGTCTAGTTGCCTCAAGAGGAGCAAATTCTCACATATTCCAGGTTTTGTTGTGCAAACCTTGCTCCTTAATTTAAAACTGTTGGTTGAATAAAGATGTCTACAGGAGAGTAGGCAGAGCTTTGGTTCCAGAGCTTGGGAGTCTGAGGCAGATACCATGAGAAAACAGGAGGAAGAAGGAAGAAGGCACTATGGTGTGATGGTTTGTGTTTTCCTGGCCCTGGGAGTGGCACCATTAGGAGGTGTGGTCTTTTGGAGGAACTGTGTCACTATGGGCATGAGCTTAAAGACCCTTTTCCTAGCTTCCTGGAAGCCAGTCTTCTGCTAGCAGCCTTCAGATGAAAATACAGTAGAACTTTCAGATCTGCACTATGCCTGCCTAGATACTGCCCTGCTCCCCACCTTGATGATAATGGACTGAATCTCTGAACTTGTAAGCCCCAAATATATGTTGTCCTTTATAAGACTTGCCTTGGTCATGGTGTCTGTTCACAGCAATTAAACTGTAACTAAGACAGAACTTGGTACCAGGAGTGTGGTGTTGCTGTGATAGCCCTGACCATGCTTTCGTTGGGAAGAATGTGGACTTGGGGACCTTGGATTTGGAAAGCAGTGGATAGCTTAATGGGATATCCTAGTAGGAATATGGAAGATTTTGTTACTGAGAGTGATTTGAATTGTACAGAACTGGCCCAAGAGGCTTCATTGGAGAATTTCAGGATGTGGCCTCGAGACTGCTTTTGTAGTATTCTGATAAAGAACCTGGCTACTGGGCTGGAGAGATGGCTCAGCGGTTAAGAGCACTGACTGCTCCTCCAAAGGTCCATAGTTCAATTCCCAGCTCACAACATCTATAATAGGATCTGATGCCCTCTTCTTGTGTGTCTGAAGACAGCTACAGTGTATTCATGAACATATAAATAAATCTTAAAAGAAAAGATTCTGGCTACTTTTTGCCCTTGTCTGAAGAGTCTGCCTGAGGCTAAGGGGAAGGGACTTAGATTAATTGCCTTGACAAAGGAAGTCTCAAAACTGTCCATCATAGTCTTTGTTCTCTGGTTAAGTCTCATGAAGAACATTTTAACAAGCATAGCAAGATGAGAAAGGAAAAATATAAAATATATGATTTGAGTATTAAAGGGTGATGTGTTAGAAAGGTGGGTTGTGTTAGAATATACCACACACTATCCCCAAACAGTTCCATGTGTAAGAGGTTTAATTGAGAGGGAGAGAGGGTAAGTAGCAGGAAGAGAGGAGGGAGAGGGAGAGAGAGAAAGATGGAGGAATGTTCCATACATATATACATACATATACATGTATGTATGTATATATATATATGTATATATATATATATATATATATATATATATATATATATATATATATATATATATATATATATATATATATATATATATATATACGTATATATATATGTAGTGGCCGAAGGTAAAGGTGGAAAGTGAGCCCAGTGGATTCTGGGAATATGGCAACAGGTCTGTGAGACATGCCCATGCAACATCACAGGCTTTGGAGGCCCTGATGCTAACATATCTACCTTTTTGATATTATAAAGTGGAGGAAAGAAAAAGTGAAGGGGAAGCCGATGGTGAGAAAGGAAAGAGAGGGCATCATGCCTCTTAAGCTACTTCCTGCTATCTAGGGGCATCATCAATGGGGGGTCACTGGCTTCCATCATTGGGATCCACATGGTAAACATTCTCATCAGGTTCCTCTGTGGACAGTGGCTCATCCATGGGCAGCAGCTGGTAATCCTGTAACAGGAGCTGATTAATAGTTTGGTTAGAAATTTTTTGTATTTGTTGTAGAAGAAATGTAGAAACAAGATTAATGAGGCAGGGAGCAAATAATAACACCAGGAAGATAACTAGGAAAGGAGTTACAAACTGGAGTATCCACTTCCATATGGGGTTTTCAAAAATTCCAGAACTGGAGGTCTCAGGGTCCCTGAATTTTTTTTTTTGTTTGTTTGTTTTTTGTTTTTTGTTTTTCGTTCCTTGAAATGTCGGCCGCCTTACCTGTCCAGCGGAAATAAGGAGGCAAACATTAGCCCTTCTCCAAGCAGATTTTATTCAGGAACCCTTATTTTACTTCTTCTTAATAATATCTACGATGTCTATAATCTCTATTATCTCTCTCTCAGCCTCCCTAGTAGCTGGGACTATTGGCGTGTGCGCCATCACCGCCTGGCTCATAATAATCCTCTCTCAAGTAGAATCTAGAAGCCTCCAGCCTTTACAGGTTAAATACTTTTCCTGGTCCCAATCAGCATCAGCTACGTGGCAAAGCATAATAGGCTGTGGGAAATTCATACCAGCTTGCGTCACAAACTGGAGGCACTCAGCTTCTCCAACTAATGGCTTGACTATCAATGCTCTCTGCTTTGGCCAGAAACCAGATGTTCAATATAGGGTGGCAGCTGCGGCTCCCCACAGTTCCCCCTTTTTGTTTTAAACGCAATAGGCAAGAGTAGAAGTCTGATCTCTGGTGAATAAAGTTAGGACATTGTACAGGCTCTTTGTCAGGTGTCATCCACCCAGTCTAAGCCAGACCCGTCCAATACCATTTTTCCAGAGGCAGGAATGAGTGGGAAAATTGGGGAAAGGGTAGTATCAACCTGAATCAATCAGACATGCTCTTCTTGAGACCACTAGCAGCAAACAGTGTATCCCAAGTGCAGTGCTCAGCCATACAGCCTGAATGTGATGGACGATCATTCAAAATAGTTAACCAAGCCTGTGGAAATTGCCTTGCCTCCAGGGCTGCAAATGCTTGCACTATCAAAACAGCCTGTCATTGCTGCCGAACCCACATAGGCACACCACAATGCCAATATACTAACAAGGACCAGTAAAGCACCCACAGTTCTAATACCTGTTGTTCTCAATTCAAAAGCTCTTACTTATTTCTTGCATATTAGTTTAAGATGTTCTAGTCACACAATATAACTTAATAACAAAATATAAGGCTTTCTATAGCTATACAATTAAATATGGCTATTTCTTTCCTATTTCAAATATTACCAATTTTACATTTACTGGAAATACAACTTATTAACAATTTTTTGTAGCCCCCAAACCCAGGGAACCAGGTACATGACTCATTTTAACTTCTTCAAGCTGAACGAGGGCATAGAGATATGAGGGGGGGGTGGTGGAAGGAAAAACAGAACTGGTCTTCTGATGTCTGTGTCTTAACTGGATCAGGCTGAAGTTCAGGATATCATGAGTTCAAGCAGGCGGTTTAGATGAGGAAATTCACCAAGGCTGTATATTTCTGTAACATATAAATCTCAAAACAAACTTTCAGCATCACCAAGATATATATTTTTGTTTAATTCTCTGTGCAATGCAGGAACTGATGGCATGTCCCTGAGGGTGACTTGGTTTACCTAGGTGGTTACCCCCAAAACTACATCTCCTATCAGTCCTTACCAGCCATCCAGAGCTACAGCTGTTCCAAGTTTCCTTTTTAAGCTTGTTTACACTAGGGGCAAAGTTGTGAGCGGTTTAGCACAAAAAGCTGTTGGCCCCTTTAAGAGCAGCT
>NW_022196904.1:136223636-136224688 GCF_008632895.1 Mastomys coucha
GACTGCACCACCACACCACAAAAATAAATAAATAAAAGCAAGGGGGAGAGGCTGGAGAGATGGCTCAGTGGTTAAAAGCACTGACTGCTCTTCCAAAGTTCCTGAGTTCAAATCCCAGCAACTGATGCCCTCTTCTGGTGTTTCTGAAAACAGCTACAGTGTACTTACATATAAATAAACATTTATTTAAAAAAGCAAGGGGGAAGAGAAGAAAGAAGGGGGGAGAGGAAAGGAAAGTGGAACAATACTTTCAAATGACCTCTAATACCCAAATGAGCTCTAATGAGGGAAGGCCTCTGATACAAATATAGTCATTCTCTATCAGGAAAATTTTCTATCAGGAAGTTAAGTTTCCAAGCCTGATATTAGAAGGGAGTGTGAGGTGGACATGGAGGTACACACCTGAAATAACAGCTCATAAGAGATAAAGGCAATGGAGATCAGGACTTCAAGGCCATCCTCAGCTACATAGCAAGTTCTGCCTGGACTGCATAAGACACTGTTTCAAAAAGGGAAGGGAGCTGGAAAGATGCAGCCTTTGAGAACACCTGTGGCTGTGGTAGAGAGTCCAGAATTTATTCCCAGCACTCTCACAACCATCCCTCCTGACCATCCTGACCTCTGTGGGCATCAAGCATGTAATACACAGACATAAATACAGGCACTAATACACATAAAGTAGAATAGATCTAAAAGGTGTGTGTGTGTGTGTGTTTGTGTGTGTGTGTGTGTACACGCGCGTGCATGCACGTAGCTCAGTAGAAGATGTAGCTCAGAAGAAGCCCAGGGAGTCTAAGTTACCTAGTTGATGAGACCTAAGTCTCACTGCAGTAAGTAGTCAAACTCAGTCAAACTGTCAAAGACACTCAAAAGCCAGCTGACTAACAGGACAATGAAGAACCAGACTTTGAAGAACTCCAAAGACCCACTGGCCTAGTGAACTACTTCAGAGAAACCACTACATTAGGAATAGTAAGACGTGCAGGGCCCAGCAATATCACACTCCTATAATCTCAGTGCTAGGGAGGCAGAAGCAGGCAATCTCTAATATC
>NW_022196904.1:136224699-136225726 GCF_008632895.1 Mastomys coucha
GGCCCAGCAATATCACACTCCTATAATCTCAGTGCTAGGGAGGCAGAAGCAGGCAATCTCTAATATCCAGGGCAGCCAGAGCTACACCAATAAAATAATGTCTCATAAATAAACAAATAGACAAAGTTTTTCTCAGGACTTTCTATGGTGTTATGGCTCCATAATCGCTCTAGCAACAAGAATAAGAGAATACCAAAAGCTTTCCCAAATGAAAACTAAATACTTTTACCTTAAATTAACAAAGCTGTATGCAGAGAATGGCTGTATTTTTCTTATCTGATATTCAAACCTCCCTTGAAACCTGTATGATTCCTGTAACTGTTCATCTTTGAATATCTAGTAGTATATAGCTGTGGAGAATAGTTATCATTGCTATGGAGATTTTTGTTCTACAAATCATACCAAAGTACAAATAACCAAACAACTATGTTTTTTTCCTGTGAAATATAACAGAGCTAGCCATCCTTAAGTTTTTCAAAGACTTGATGGCCTCAACCAATGCCCATCCTCAGCCTCCCCTCCCAAAAATGAGTAAGTTATTTATAGAATCTGAGCCAATCTCTTCTACTCCACTTCCAACTTTAAAAATCTTTTACCCCAATTGAGATATAGACATCAGTAGAAGTATGTTCAAAGCTCACCAAATCTCTTGTATCAAAGCAGAGTCTGTGTCATATCAGCCTAGAGTGAAGTTCTGCTATAAATATTTGTTTTCAAAAGGAAAGAATGCACATAACCTTCTCTCACAGGGAATCAAACGAGTTCTACATCTCCTGTGATGTTATTCCCAACCACCACCCTGTCACTTACTGCCAGTCCCAAACAAATTCAAGCAAATTTCTGGCCTACCATCTGAGAAAAAAGCTTATTGAACCATTCAAATTCCAATGGAGTCTGTCCCCTGAGGTACGGAATTCTACTCCCACTCTACCAGCCAGACTTCCTAAGAACTACAAAAGAAAGTAGATAGGTCAATTAAACATAAGACTCTCCTAAGAACTCACATATCCCATACTTTTGCTGACCA
>NW_022196904.1:136225801-136226745 GCF_008632895.1 Mastomys coucha
TTAGTCTGCAGCAACATCAGAGTCCAGACATAACCTGAATTGAAGACAGAATGCAATAGTAAGGCAGAACAAAAATTTTGTTCCTATTAATACACACGCTATGACCCTTCAGCCCCCTCTGAAAAAAAAGAATGGCCCAGAAGATGTGACTTCCCAGAACAGCAAAGGAACCCTTGGGTGAGAGTGAGCAGGCACCTACAACCAAGTTTAGTTCCTGTCCTCAAAATTCCTTACAAGGCACGAGCAGATATGAATCCAACAACAGCAGAACTAGGGAATAAACAAGGCCTCACTCCAAGGGTGTGGGTGCATTGTTGAAAATGACAGGGCAAAGGTAACTCTGATCAGTGAAACCCACATTGGTCTGGGTGTCCCATAAAAATCTTGCGAACATAAAAAAACAAGTACTTAAAAGATAAAGAGATAAAACCCCAACCTATGAAAAACAACGGGGTCTGGGGGAAAAAAAGCACATTTCCTCAAAGAAAAAGGCAAACTAGTGAGCTGTCCTAAGAATTATACAAGCAATAAAAAGTACTAATTGAATAAAGGGTGCTAAATCCAAGTTTAATAGAAACCTCACAGGCCTCTCTCAACACATCCCCCCAGGTCAGAGTATGCCCCTTTGCAATCTCACCAAGCTAATAAAACATCTGTGCCCGGAGGCACCAGCTTAGCAAGTAAAGGCTACCTGGGGAGAGGCTTAATAGCCCCCTTTAACATGCAAAAATAAACGAAGAAACCAGGGCTTCTTCCACTTGTTAAGTAGTAAAACCCAACACTGTGGAGGGTGGAGGAATAGAATTAAAAAGCACAAAGCCGCCAATGCTAACCCATTAAATAGTGAAAAGCCAAAGGGGTTCGGAAGAGGCTCCTCCCGTACCCACAAGCACATTCACTCCAGACAATACTAAAAGGCCCGAACCCGAGAAACCACCAAGGGC
>NW_022196904.1:136229539-136230874 GCF_008632895.1 Mastomys coucha
TTCTTGTTCATGTGAGCTCCCCTTTCCTTTAAGGAGAGCATTTTACAAGTAAGAGGAATCAGCTCCACAACAAAGATAAATATATAACATAAAATGAATCATTTTAACCATAGCCAAGTACACAGTCTGCTATCAAGTACATTTACATTGTGCAAACACCAGAACCATCCCATCTCCAGGATCTTTTTACCTTCGTCAGCTGAAACGCTGTGCTATTAACACTAATCCCCATTCATCCTCTCCAATCCCTTGAAACCAACATTTGACTTTCCATAAAATTGAGTATTTGGGGTACCTCACAGAAGTAAATTATACAAATACTTGTCTTCAAGCTTCACATTGTAGTATATCAAAATTCCCTTTCATTTTAAGGCAGAATATTCTACTGCATGTATACCACGTTTTCTTGGTTGTATTGAACCTGCAGCCATTTTGGACAGTGTTGTAGAACATGAGGGTACAAATACCCTTTGCGGAACAATAGAATGTCTCAGTTGGTAAGGTACTTACTAGTCTGATGGCCTGATTATGCTCAGGCACAGAAAATCAAAAAATTGTAAGCAAAAGTTGTTTTGAGTAAATTTATCTATAATCTGATATTAATGTTCAATTCTAATACTCATTTTATATACCTTTATATAAGGAGCCTCATGAAGTAAAGAAGCCCTGATCTAAATACCTTTTGAAGACCAGTGAAGTGTATCAGTTGACATGGATGCTTGTGCTTGGTTTGATGACATGCGTTTACATCCCAAGACCAAAATGGTGGGAAGAGAGAACGGATTCCTTCATGTTGTTCTTGAATTCTACAAACACCTCCCACTTCCCACACACACAAATGCAAAAAAAAAAAATGATACTTTATAAATATACATATATGTATATATGTATGATTACACACACAAACACATGGTGTTTAAGCCCCTGTCTCCTAGATCAAAAGTGTGTCAAAGACTTTATCCAAGTTAGGTGTGCCCATGTGACTCACTCTGGCCAATGAAAGAAGTGCTGTCCTGCTGCTGACAGTGGACATACTGAGCTAAGGTTTCCATCATCCAGGATGACTTCAGTAGGCAGAGCCCTCACCTTCATATTGAGCTTATTAAGGTCTGTGCAAACACCTAACCATTATTAAACAGGAGAACTAAGCCCAAAGAGATTTCTAGGCAAGCCCCCTTGAAAGGCATTTCTAAAAATACGTATTTTATGTGAAGTGCTTTTTGTGAAATATGATTTTTTTTGGTCAAATACAAATTGAGGGACTGAAGAAATTCCTGAGTGGTTAGGAGTAAAGGCTGCTCCTGTAGAGAACCTGCATTCAGTTTCCAGCACCAA
>NW_022196904.1:136230885-136233758 GCF_008632895.1 Mastomys coucha
CCGTACCCACAAGCACATTCACTCCAGACAATACTAAAAGGCCCGAACCCGAGAAACCACCAAGGGCCCCGCTACCTTCCGCCTGGGAGCATTCGCCGGGAGGGAACCCCAGGGCGGCCTTTTAACCCAACCTTTTCCCTCTTCCCTCGATCTGACCAATGCCTGGAGAGGAAGTGGGGAAGTGGCGAAATATTCCCCACTCCATAATCCGGCTGCTGCCCTTCCCTTCCCAATTTCATTTTGGTGCCAGACTCAAGCAACCAGGAAAAGGCGCCTCCTCCCAACCCCGCACACTCGCAAATCTCTGGCGCGTCCCCAGCCCCGTGGCTTCGGCTTGCAGTGGCCACTGCACCCGCCCACAGCCGACTCCTCCCACTTGATGAATGTTGCTTGGACCGCAGGGGGAGAAGGGTGGCTCTACCCATCTCGCCCCCAGCACCTTAGGTCCCGCTCCCGCACACTGCCCCACCATTCCCAACCATGAGGACCAACCCCAGAGTGAGGGGCGTGGCTAACAGGCTGAGAGCACCGCGCGTGTCCCCTCCCCCGAGCGCGCTCCCGCGTTACCTTTTACCACGTCACACTCGATGACGCGTCCACGGCGCTCGAAGAGGCTGCGCAATTCCTGACTTGTGCATGCAGCCGATACATTGCCCACGAAAATCTTCCAAGTGTTCAGGGGCCTCGGGCGCGACATCTCCACCACGAGCGCGCGACCTGGGCGCAGCTCGTGGCCATGCAGGGCCTCGATGGCGCGCACCGCGCCAGCATTCTCGCGCATGTGCACGAAGGCAAACTGTTTCATGACGGCGCAGCTCATGACCGTGCCATAGGGCGCGAAGAGGGCTGCCAACTCCTCCGGCGTCGTATCCGCCCCATCGACATTGCCCACAAAAATCTTCATTTTGCCGCCGCAACCGCCTTCTCGGAGAGACGGGACCTCTCCTACAGCGACAGGCAAAACGTCCGAACGACCCGCAGTCCTCCACAGGAATGGCTGGCGACCGAGAACCCCGCCGCGCAGGCGCTCTAACCTAACCAATTAGAGGCTGCATCGCGCGCCGATAGCAGCCAATCGAAGAGGTTGAGAGCAGATGTCCTTTGACGCAGCCAATCCCAGAGGGCCTGGAGGCCCTTGTTAACGGAGGGGGTAGGAAAGGCAGAGAGGCGCGCGACCAACCGCCACCTTCGGGGGGAGGGGAATGAAGGGCCGGGGACCGGGAAGCGCACTCCGGCTAAGTCGGCCGAGGCCTAGTCCGAAGAGCTGCCTGGGGCCGGGGTGTGGCGTGCCGGCGGGACCCCAAGGAAAACTTTGTTCTCTAGGGAAGTCCGGGCTCCTACGTTCGAGCTGCCTCAGCCAAACCCCGGGTATTGTGGTGGCAGCCTCAGTGTCTGCGGTAAGGCCGCGCCCGGAGGGAGAAACCAGAATGAACCCCTTTTAGTCTGGGATCGCCCCCCCCCCCGACTGTGTATGCTTGGCGATCGGAGGGGACCAGAAAGGCACCTACCTCCTCTGTAAAAGCCAGTAACTCGATCTTTGCGAACACTTGACGTGGGGCACTTAGGCTCTGGAGGATTTTGCAGACAGTGAATCCTGAGCGTCTGTCTCAACCTGATGGAATTTCGAGAATTAACGGTGGTGCCCGTTTATTGTATGCGTGGAGTTTATCACAATATGATGTTCCATAAAATAGAAGAGCGGTAATCCTGAGGAAGCCAAAAGTTGGTTCTTAAAAAGAAATACGAGGAAGGGGCCAGGAGGGGTGGGCACCCTTTTAATCCCGGCACCCGGAAACAAACACAGGAGGAATTTGTTCGAGGCCAGCCTGGTCTACACAGTGAGATCCAGGATAGCCAGGGATATATAGAGACCCTGTCTTTCAAAGAACAAAAACTTAAGGGAGGGAGGGCTGCTCACTCTTTTCCAGAAAACTTGAATTCAATTCCCAGCACTTACATGGGAGCTTACAACCAACTAATTCTATTTCCAAGGGAACTGGCCATTGCACGTAAGTGGTACACAGAGAAACAAGCAAAACACTCACACACATAAAATAACTTTAAATTTTTGGTTGTGAGCCTAGCCTTTAACAGCTGAACCAGAGGTGGTGGCGCACGCCTTTAATCCCAGCACTTGGGAGGCAGAGTCAGGCGGATTTCTGAGTTCGAGGCCAGCCTGGTCTATAGAGTGAGTCCAGGACAGCCAGGACTACACAGAAAAACCCTGTCTCGAAAAACAAAATAAATAAATAAATAAATAACTTTATATTTAAAAAAAACTAAAAAACTTCAAAAGAACAGGAAAAAGCGGCCCACTGCTGTATTCACAGCTTTAAGATGCAGAAGGATCAAAGGTTGAAGGTCACCGGGCAGTGGTGGCCCACACTTTTAATCCCAGCACTTGGGAGGCAGACGCAGGCGGATTTCTGAGTTCGAGGCCAGCTTGGTGTACAGAGTGAGTTCTAGGACAGTCAAGGATGCACAGAGAAACCCTGTCTTGAAGAAAAAAACAAAAAAGTTGAAGGTCATCCCAAACTGCCTGGGATACCTGAGACCCTATGTCAAATAAATAGATAACTTTGGGGAGGGGTCTCTTGAGTCTTGGTGGGTTTCTTTTAATGTTTTGTGTGTATGAATGTTTGCCTGTATGTATTCATATACCACGTGCATGCAGTGCCTGTGGAAGCCAGAAGAGGGCATGAGATCCTGGTGTTTGTGAGCTGCCATGTGTATGCTGGAACTCAAACATGTGTCCTCTGGAAACTGTTCCTCTACTGTTGGGCCATCTCTCTATCCCTTTATGGGTTTCTTGTTCATGTGAGCTCCCCTTTCCTTTAAGGAGAGCATTTTACAAGTAAGAGGAATCAGCTCCA
>NW_022196904.1:136234346-136248361 GCF_008632895.1 Mastomys coucha
AAATTCCTGAGTGGTTAGGAGTAAAGGCTGCTCCTGTAGAGAACCTGCATTCAGTTTCCAGCACCAACATGGCAGCTCACAGTTCTGTAACTCCAGTTCCGGCGGTCTGTGGCCCCAAGACTGTATGTGGTACACATATAAATGTATGCAGGCAAAATACTCATACAAAATCTTTTAAAAAACAAAAGCAAAAAAAAGAAAGAAAATGCCAGTTGCGTAGTTTTTATTGCCATCTTAGCACTGGTAGTACTTTCCAAAATGGTGAATACAATTAAATTCAATGTATTTAGTGAAAATGTTTTGTTTCTAAATGAGATAAACTGAGTTTTACAGAGTGTTGAGGTTTGGTCTGTTATTATGTATTGTAATGCTAAATTCTATATCCCAAGGTCTAGTTGCCTCAAGAGGAGCAAATTCTCACATATGCCAGGTTTTGTTGTGCAAACCTTGCTCCTTAATTTAAAACTGTTGGTTGAATAAAGATGTCTACAGGAGAGTAGGCAGAGCTTTGGTTCCAGAGCTTGGGAGTCTGAGGCAGATACCATGAGAAAACAGGAGGAAGAAGGAAGAAGGCACTATGGTGTGATGGTTTGTGTTTTCCTGGCCCTGGGAGTGGCACCATTAGGAGGTGTGGTCTTGTTGGAGGAACTGTGTCACGATGGGCATGAGCTTAAAGACCCTTTTCCTAGCTGCCTGGAAGCCAGTCTTCTGCTAGCAGCCTTCAGATGAAAATACAGTGGAACTCTCAGCTCATTCTGCACCATGCCTGTCTAGATGCTGCCCTGCTCCCCACCTTGATGATAATGGACTGAATCTCTGAACTTGTAAGCTAGCCCCAAATATATGTTGTCCTTTATAAGACTTGCCTTGGTCATGGTGTCTGTTCACAGCAATTAAACTGTAACTAAGACAGAAGTTGGTACCAGGAGTGGGGTATTGCTGTGATAGCCCTGACCATGCTTTCGTTGGGAAGAATGTGGATTTGGGAACTTTGGATTTGGAAAGCAGTAGATAGCTTAATGGGCTATCCTAGTAGGAATATGGAAGACTTTGTTACTGAGAGTGATTTGAATTGTGCAGAACTGGCCCAAGAGGCTTCAGTGGAGAATTTCAGGATGTGGCCTCGAGACTGCTTTTGTGGTATTCTGATAAAGAACCTGGCTACTGGGCTGGAGAGATGGCTCAGCGGTTAAGAGCACTGACTGCTCCTCCAAAGGTCCTGAGTTCAATTCCCAGCAACCACATGGTGGCTCACAACCATATATAATAGGATCTGATGCCCTCTTCTGGTGTGTCTGAGGACAGCAACAGTGTATTCATGTACATATAAATCTTTAAAAAAAAGATTCTGGCTACTTTTTGCCCTTGTCTGAAGAGTCTGCCTGAGGCTAAGGGGAAGGGACTCAGATTAATTGCCTTGACAAAGGAAGTCTCAAAACTGTCCATCATAGTCTTTGTTCTCTGGTTAAGTCTCATGAAGAACATTTTAACAAGCATAGCAAGATGAGAAAGGAAAAATATAAAATATATGATTTGAGTATTAAAGGGTGATATGTTAGAAAGGTGGGTTGTGTTAGAATATACCACACACTATCCCCAAACAGTTCCACGTGTAAGAGGTTTAATTGAGAGGGAGAGAGGGGGCAGTAGCAGGAAGAGAGGAGGGAGAGAGAGAGAGAGAAAGATGGAAGAATGTTCCATATATATATACATACATACATATATAGTGGCCGAAGGTAAAGGTGGAAAGTGAGCCCAGTGGATTCTGGGAATATGGTGGCTGTTGCCCTGGCAACAGGTCTGTGAGACCTGCCCATGCAACATCACAGGCTTTGGAGGCCCTGATGCTAACATACCTACCTTTTTGATATTATAAAGAGGAGGAAAGAAAAAGGGAAGGGGAAGCTGATGGTGAGAAGGGAAAGAGAGGGCATCATGCGATGCCTCTTAAGCTACTTCCTGCTATCTAGGGGCATCGTCAATGGGGGATAGCTGGCTTCCATCATCGGGATCCACTTGGTAAACATTCGCATCAGGTTCTTCTGTGGACAGTGGCTCATCCACGGGCAGCGGCTAGTAATCCTGTAACAGGAGCTGATTAATAGTTTGGTTAGAAATTTTTTGTATTTGTTGTTGAAGAACTGTAGAAACAAGATTAATGAGGCAGGGAGCAAATAATAACACCAGGAAGATGACTAGGAAAGGAGTTACAAACAGGAGTATCCACTTCCATATGGGGTTTTCAAAGATTCCAGAACTGGAGGTCTCACAGTCCCTGAAATTTTTTTCTTTCTTTCTTTCTTTCGGTCCCTGAAATTTTTTATGTCTGACTGTAGCTCCTGGATTTTATTTCTTACTATCCCGGATTGGTTGATGTAGAAGCAGCATTCTTCTTGGAGGAATAGGAAAAGACCACCTTCTTTAGCTGTCAGGAGATCTAGTCACTGTCTGTTCTGAAGCACTACGGCTGCCAAAGAATAGATCTGTTTTTGGATAGTAAGCAGTTCAGACATTTTTTGAAAATCGCTTTGAAACTGGAAAGTGAATGTATTATATTGGGTCATGGAAGTTATCCCTGCAACTCCAGTACCAACACCTATGGCTATTCCCATAGCAACCAAGAATGGCACAACTTGGACTGCCCTCTTATGCTGGGTAGCTATCATATCTACAACTGGGATTGGCAGGGACTCATTTCCCTGGATTACTCCCTGTTCAAGGAAAAGAAGTACTAATGTGCAAACTCCTGACCAGCTAGCAGGTAGATGATGATATGCCCTAGTGCCACAAAGAATTGACGTGTTTTGGATTGTAGGGCATTGTGACAGAGATGATACATCAAGGGTTATGGTTCTATTGCAGTCCAGGGAGCTCAGCATTCCCACTGAATGAGTCCCAGAGGCCTTAAAACAGGTTGCCATGCCAAAGAGAGGGACAGAGGTAAGATATGGAGTCATGGCGACACTGGAGCCAGGGCAGCTGACAAAGGGTGAGGTAACATTACTTGGCAGTATCACCAGAGACAATGTAAGTGAAAATTGTGAGTTAGTTCCAGGGGATACACATAACCAGAAATCCTTAAAGTGTCCAGGTCTGATGACATTAAGGAGTTGGTATGCTGAGGTCAAGGTCTGAAGTAAAAGGCAAAATGACAAGTTAGTGCCATTTATGAGGGGTGATGTCAAAGAGGTAAGAACCTCAGAGGAGTGTTTGATTATCTCCCCTGCTTTTTCAATATCCAGGGGTTGGGCAATTGAGACATATTTTCTCTGGATATGGATGGTACTTACTGGGGACCCGGGCTGATTTTTACGATAGAGCTTACCAACAACTCCCGTCTCCCACCTGGAATCCCATGGGTCTTGTATGTAGAAAAAGAGTGTCTTGCGATGTTGATAGAAGAAATGATTGATCAGTGATCCTAGCATATGTATTTGACAAGACCAATATGGGCAGCCCCCATATTCATCTGGTCATTTTCTACAATAATCTTTTGTTTTGTTGAAGAGAAAGCAAGTATAGAGATCATACTATTTAGATGGGATTACAGATACCGGGATGATAGCAATTGGGTTGGTTCCTGGCATCCGGCTATGGAGCAGTTTCCTGACCCTATTTGGAAAGACTGTTATCTGTGGGGGTTTCTTGAACCTCGAATCTCCAGACATAAGGGCTACCATGGATAGAAATGAACCGCAGGGGGAAGATGAGAAACCCATGTCTATTCCAGTGAGGTCGAGCTCAGCTGCCGGAGTGGAGTCTCATTTTCTGGGATTGGGGACAAGGTGGGTGGTCTCCTTGTCCTCTACAGCTTAACAGAGCACAGTCCTGTTAAGATTGATGTGTATGAAGAGACGTCATTTTTAGGTGGAAGAATGAAAGGTTTGAGGTGAGACAGATGGACCCAATGAGAGAGTCCTTCGAGTTTAGCAGCTGTAGGGGTCACAAGAATTACTTTAAAAGGGCCCTGCCACTTGAGAGAGAGAGGTGAGGGCCGATGACCTGGAGGGGATAGAAGGACTTGGTCTCCAATGTTGATAGGTAGTGGACAGGAGACAGTGTATGGTCAAGGTAGATGGTGGTCAGCAAAGTTCCATAGGAGAGAACGGAGGTGGCAAAGTTGTGGACTCTCTGGTTGTACCCCCACACAAAGTAATGGGGTAAGTAGATGGTCTGGGAGGGGAGAGCATTTAGGTGAAAGACCAGGAGTTAGGGCTAGACGTCCATACGTGAGTTCAAAGGGAGAGATGAGGAGAGGTCACTTTGGGAGAGCTTGTAACCTGAAAAGAGCCAGAGGAAGGAGTTTTACCCACAATCAAGGTGAAGTTCCTGTGACAATTTAACAAGAGTGGTTTTTTAAAGAGCAATTAGCTCTACCTTACCAGAAGACTGAGGGTGGTAAGGAATGTGAAAATGCCAGGGGATGTCTAGGGCCTTAGGATTTGAGAGACTTGGGAAGTAAACTCAGGACCATTGTCTGATTGGAGAGAGGCTGGGACACCAAACCGGGGGATGATCTCTCGGAGGAGGAGATCAGAGACTGTCTGAGCCCTTTTGTTAGTTGTTGGAAATGCCTCTACCCACCCCGAGAAGGTGTCCACCAAGACCAGGAGGTACTTGGCATGCCTGACAGTGGGCATGTGGGTAAAGTCAAGTTTCCAGTCAGTTCTAGGAAGGGAACCTCTAGCCTGATGGGTAGGAAAAGGGGTGGTACGATACCTTGAGTTGGGGTCAGACTTCTGACAGATTTTGCAAGAAGCAGTGATAGATTTTAAGAAGCTTAAGTCCTCAGAAGTAGGCTGTAGAGAAAGAGAGTATTGAGCTTGGGTTATGTACCTGGTAGAGTCCAGAAATTGGATGACAATGGGAGAATGAACAGAGAGGTTCTGGATGTCCCAGACTCGGGGATCTACCTGAGAAGCTGGTAAAAGATACAGCATGTTAGTGTTAGTAGGTTGCCTGGCTAGGAGAAGGAGCAGAGGAACTGCTGGCGAGCCTGGGTTTAGGCAAATGTGGGGAGCAAAGGAAATAGAGGCTCCCAGCCTAGCTAGAAGATCCCTTCCCAATAAGGGGACAGGACATGTTGGCACTACCAAAAAGGAATGGGTGAGAGGTACACCCCTAAAAATGCAACTAAGTGGTGGGATCTGGAGAGGGAAGTAAGGCTGTCCTCTTACCCTGACAATAGGAAAACGTGAAGTGGGTCCCTAAAACTCCATCAGGACCGAGTAAGTGGCTCCAGTGTCCAAGAGGAAGGAGATGGGCTGCCCACATACCACGATATCTACCCGGGGCTCCCTGCTAGTGATGGAAGTGGTTGAGTCAGGGGAACTCGGCCTCCTCATTCGGCCATAGCCAAGCCTAGGAGATCAGTTGGAGGGTTATCTGGGAGTGATGTCCCCCTGTTCTGCATAACATGAGGGCAATCAACAGCCCAATGTCCCTCTTGATGGCACCTAGGGCATGGCCCTCTTGGCTTACAGAAGTTAGGGCAGGCTTTTGCTCAATGACCTTGTTTACCACATTTGTAGCAGGTACCTGGTGGTCTCTGAGTTTTAGAAGACCATGAGTCCAGGGTAGTGGCTGGGGCTGGTCGGACAGCCTTTGCCAGCATATGGTATTTTTGTTTGCGGACTTTATCATCTCTCCCATGGTACACTTTGAAGGCCAGCACTAAGACTTCTGCCTGTGGAGCTAGGGGTCCCCTCTCCAGATTTTTTAAGTTTAGCTCTTATGTCGGGGTAGCTCTGGGAAAAGAAGCAGGTCATCAGAAGTTGCTTACCTTCTGGGTTTTCAGGGCCCAGATTGGTATGCTGTAATAAAGCCTTTGTAAGGTGTTCTAAAAATTGAGATGGATTCTCCTGCTTGTCCTGGACAACCTCTTGGAGTTTTTCAAAATTTACTGGTTTTATGGCTGCTTTTCTAAGACTGACCAGAAGGCATGTAATGAACCTGTCCCTGGCTAAAATACCACCTGCAGAATGGTAATTTCACCAGGGATCCTGGTCTGGCACTGTCAGAGCCAATTGGGTATGTGTTGTCTGTTTGGTGAATTCCATCTGCATGCATTCTTGCCTCTTCCCAGACTTGTCTGTGTTCCTCAGGAAGTAAGTTATTAGTAAGAATCATATGAACATTATGGAAAATCAAGCTGTAAGATTAAGTGATATACTGGAACTCTTTAATAAACTTGGAAGAGTTAGAAGTATAGGACCCCAGCCTGTTTTCTATTTGGGAAAGTTCACTAAGCGAGAACAGAACACATACTTTGACAAGAGCAACTTCCCTTAGAGGTAGGATGGTTGCTGGGTCAGGTGTCTCTGGGGAGGAAGGACTTGGAGGTTTGGCTGTAGCCTTAGAGTGGGTGACAGGAGGAATTAAGGTAGCTGTGAATGTGGGACATTTGGAGCGGCACACAGCTGGCACCGAAGAAGGGGAGGGGTCTGGAGAGGTAGAGATAGCAGGCTTTGTGGCATCCTGGTGAGGAAGAGAAACTGAGGCAGCAGTTTGAGTTTTTGGCAGTGTGGAGACAGGTCTGCGGTGAAAAGGGGGTGGCTCATTAGCTGGATCTAGCATTGTAGTGTCATCTAGAGGAGGTTGTGTAGATTCCATGGCTAAGAGAAGTTAGGTTGGGGAACAAGAAGAGCACAAGGAGGGATTGGAATGGAGAGAGAGAAATGCTTGGACATAAGGAACCTCCTTCTATTTACCAGTTCACTGGCAGTATGTATTAAGATCCCTTAAAATAGTTGGATCTAGGGTGCCATAGATCTAGGGTGGCCATTTTGAACTCCCATCTAGTTGATATATAATCCAGATCTTATTGCAGAGATATATTAAATTTGATGCCTTCAAGTCAGGCGTTAGCTTCAAAGATTTGAGATTTTCCAGGAGACATCCCAGTGGGGTGCCTGGAGGTACGATCAAAGACATTTGACACCCATTGGCGGGTAGTTGGACTATTCGTACCAGCGTCCTGAGAACAGTCCAAAAACCAAGAAGTTTCAGCCAAAGCTAGTGGTTCAAGTCATCATGAGAAACCCCTAGTGGCTACCCAGCAGACCCTGGGCCTGCTGTAGAAAGCAACCCACCCTGGATCCAAGGATTTTTCAGCTGCAAGGGTCTGGAATAACTGGGGAGAACGAGAGTTGCTTTTGAGGGAGGGGCAACCAACGGCAGAAGTCCTAAGACATATGTCAGCTGGGAGGCGTGACTGTAAACCCTGTAGTTCCCAGAGAAGGCTGGCCTGGCCGTATCTGGGAAGCTGGAGGTTCTCCCCTTGACTGATCCTACCAATTAATATGCTGGTGTTTGTGCGAGAATTATAGCGGACTGGTAAATAGAAAACATGAAACGGAATGGGTAGGTGTAGGCCTGAGCAGAGGCTAGCCCCACCTGATAGACCAGGCAGGGCACAGCTCACGTGGTAGAAGTTTGTATGTCCCACAGTGTTTGGTTGTGGCTCCGGCTCGGCTGCAATTTGGTGGTGGTGGTGGCGGCTTTAGCAGCAGAAGCTTCCATAGCAGGTGAAAGCCTGCGATTCTCTCTCGTAGCCACCAGCTGAGGGGGCCACAAACTCGCGTACTCACGGCAGCCACGGGTGCTGGTGCTATGACCGATCCACGTGGTTGTGATCTCTGCCCATTCCCGCTGCAAGGCGGTGCAGCAGCTGATGGAACCTCCAATTCCCAGGTTTCGGCACCAAATGATGTGTTAGAATGGCGGGTCACATTAGAATATACCACACACTAGGCCCAAACAGTTCCACGTGTAAGAGGTTTAATTGAGAGGGAGAGAGGGGGCAGTAGCAGGAAGAGAGGAGGGAGAGGGAGAGGGATGGAGGAATGTTCCGTTTGTGTGTGTGTGTGTGGGGGGGGGGGGGGGGTTCTGATATAGTGGCCACAGGTAAAGGTGGGAAGTGAGCCCAATGGATTCTGGGAATATGGTAGCTGTTGCCCTGGCAACAGGTCTGTGGGACCCGCCCATGTGATGATACAGGCTTTGGATGCCCTGATGCTAACAAAGGGGAACCAGGAAGTAAAGTAGAGCTGAGCCTTGTGTTCAAAGATTTTAAATTGAATTAAAGCAGGAGTGACCTTAGGGCAAGATCTCACCCAGCTAAATTTAGGTCCAGGAATGGTAGTACAAGGCTTTAATCCCAGGAGGCAAAGACAAGCAAATCTCTTGAGTTCAAGGCCAGCCTAGAACAGAGCAAATTCTAGGTAAAGGAAAACTTAAATCCAACCTAGATGGACCACACCTTTAAACCCAGTGCTTAGGAGGCAGGCATGGAGATCTCTGAGTTCAAAGTTAGTCTACAGAGCAAGTTCCAGGACAGCCAAGCTTAGGCAGTGAAGGAGTTGGAAAGCAGAAAGTTGGCAATAATGTAATAGAACAAGGGAACAGGAGGCCATGTTCCAGCCCCAGCAAGCAGCAGAAACTCAGCGGCTTTGGCCACATGCCTATGGCTTTAGAGTCCAGAATAAAAGGGACTACTGGGGCAACTGATACTGGTTAGCTGGAGCTAAGAAAGTAGCTATGATTAAGAAGAGATCAGCATCACTGAGGTGATATCTTCTGGGAAGTGTTTTCTCAGAACACAAAGAACCTGTGTTCCAGAGATAGCCAAGGCTGTACCTCATGCTGCAGCTGGACTTGGTAAAATATAGAATTCACCCAGGTAGTACTGGTTTTGAAGGTATAATGGGGTCATAAAGAGCAGCTGAGGCTTGGCACTGTGAGAGGCTATGGAAGGCCATTGGTGAAGGTGCATCCTCAGTTGCAGTTGATGGACCAAGACTGAAGAGGTCATGCAAAGGAGTTGAGTCTTGCCACCATGAAGAGAGCCTATGAGAGGCTATTGGTGAAGCCTAGTTGCAGCCAAAGACCCCAGTGTATTGGAGATGCCAGTACCATGAGATGACCACCAAGAACAGCAGCAGCAGTGGAGTGGATCAACCTGAGCTTAGAGTGCTACAGAGAGCAGAGCTAGAGAAGTGAGGCCAGCCCTTTGGAGGAACCCAGAGGATCAAGTATGGATCCCAGACATTGAAACATGAAGTTGTAACATTGAAGTTGCCTTGGAGACCCCAAGATATTCGAGATGCCAGAGCTGTGGGCTATCTGCTGAGGAAGGTTGCTAACAGGGAGTGTGGATCCAGCCCAGGAAAAAAAAGTTTGTTGCAGTCAACAAAGATGAAAAAGGAGTTAGAGATCTGAATATGGCTTTGACATCAGACATGGAGATATTTGAAGTTTGTCCATCTGGTTTCCTGTGTTGCCTTGGGGATTACAGTTAAGTGATTGGATGGTTCTTAGAAAAAAGGCTTTTAACTTTGTTGAGACTGTTTTAGACTATGGGGACTTTGGGAGTTGGACTAAATGTATTTTGCATTATTCTTTGTTTAGATTTGTTCCTCATAGACTTGTATGTTTGAACAAGCCTATGAAGTCCAGGGAGTGGAATGTGATGGTTTGTATGTGCTTGGAAGAGGGAGTGGCATTATTAGGAGGTGTGGCCTTATTGGAGTAGGTGTGACCATGCTGGAGTAGGTGTGTCACTGTTTGCAGGGGTTTAAGACCTTCAGTCTTGCTGCCTTGAAGTCAGAAGTCAGTCTTCTACTAGCAGCCTTTGGATGAAGATGTTGAACTCTCAGCTCTGCCTGTGCCATGATTGCCTGGATGATGCCCTGTTCCAACCTCTGAACCTGTAAGTTAGCCCCAAATATATGTTGTTCTTTATAAGACTTGCCGTGGTCATGGTGTCTGTTCACAGCAGTAAAAACCTAACTAAGAGAGCTGGCCTGTTGGAGTCAAAGCTGCCCAGGTGGAACATTGTGGAGAACCTTTGGGGGACTGCTTGGCAGGAATCTGACATTGGCCAAGGACAGGGAAATGGGCTTCAGGCAGGAATCCGACCTTAGGCCATGACAAGGAAGTAAGTTCAGGCAAGAATCTAACTTTAGGCTATAATGGGGAAGTAGGCTCAGGCAGGAATTTTAATCCTAGGGTGTAACAAAAGAAGTAGGCTTCAGGCAAGAATCATATTTTGGGCTAGGACAAAGAAGTGGGCTCTGGTATTTTGGTCATTCTGACAAGCCCTTGCAAACAACTGTCAAGGGAATAATCACGGGACTTTGCTTACTGCCTTGCTGGTTCCTTATTGCACTGCTCGCCCTTAATACTTGCATATAATTAAAATGGTATAAAAGCGGATTGGAAAAAATTAAACCTGCCTTCAGTCTCAGAGTTGACGGGGATCATGCTGCAGCTTTGCCTAATTGTCTCTTTCTTTTCAATCCTCACTCCTGTGCTGGAGAACCTGCTGACTGACTGGGCTTGGTCAGAACATGGCAAGTGAATATCTCAAGATTATTGACAGAAAAGTAGACAAAATAGCACAGAGGGTTGATGTCTGCCCAGCTCTAGTGCTTTAAGGCTTATTATAAATGTAAAGGTTTTATGTCCTTTATTTGGGAACTAAATGATCAGAGGTGGGGTAGAAACCCCCAAAGAATATTAACTGCACCACACAGATTCAGCCAACCACACATTGATAACATTCAAGCAGGGGTGGTGGAAAGGATGGAAATGCAGTACTTAATTGTGAAATTCTAGCCAGGCAGTGGTGGCACATGCCTTTAATCCCAGCACTTGGGAGGCAAAGGCAGGTGGATTTCTGAGTTCAAGGCCAGACTGGTCTACAGAGTAAGTTCCAGGACAGCCAGGGCTACACAGAGAAACTCTGTCTTGAAAAGACAAAAAAAAAAAAAAAAAAAAAAAAAAAAAAAAAAAAAAAAAAAAAAAAAAAAAAAAAAAAAAGTGGGAAATTCTCCAAAACCGAATGTGAAAAAAAAAATTCTCAGGAAAAAAGTATGTAACTATGTAACAATACATGCTAACATTTATATACAAAAGCATCTATTTTATTGGGTGTGATAATGAATTAAAGAAAAGCTTCTTAAACTGTCAGTCGAACATTATGATGGGGTCATATAACTCAATGTGGGGGTAGGTCCAGAAATGTTGGCCAAAATGAAAAGTTTCTAAGAACATGTTGCGCAAAAAAGTCAACTCAAAATCCTGAGCCAGACTGAGCGCGCTGACGCACACCTTTCCTCCCTGTACTTGGGAGTAGAAGCAAATGGGCATCTGTGAGTTTGAGCCCAACCTGGCTTACATAGCAAGTTCCTGGCTAGCTAAATAGGAAGATCCTGTCTCAAATAAATATTAAACAGTATATATGGGTTCAATGCAAATAAATACCTTACCATTTTATATACACGCTTGAGCATCCATGAATTTTAATATCCTACTAGGGTCCTGAATGGAAACCATGTGGCTCTTGGGGAATGATTAATTGGAAATTAATCATTAATTTAATGTAAATTACATGTGTTTTTCAGCTATATTTAGTAGCTCACTTGCAAGGGTAGCCATAAACAAGAGTGTATGCAAATGTCCAGAAAGTGGGGAAAGAGATCTTGTGCTCCAAGCTTTACATGACTGGCTCCGTAGACCCTAGGAGAGATGGGAATCAACCAGCAGAGCAGCCAGAAGGTTCAGGGTCTAAGGCTTGCCACTGCCAGCAGCCAGAAGGGTCAGGGTCCAAGGCCTGGCACTGCCAGCAGCCTTGAAGCAGGAGAGAGGCAGGATCTGGGAACTGGGAACAGAGCCAGGAGGCTCCAAGTCAAGGCCAACTGTAAACCACTGCCCGGCTCAAAGCAAAAGGGACGAAGTGTTTAGTTTGGCAGCTCACACAATCATAAAAGCTGCTTTGTCAAGAACAGACAAGTCTGATGTGCTTCAGGGAATGCTGCTGGGGACAGAATAGATGAGTATGAATACAGGATCTAAGACCCACGAGCTGTTTCCTAGTCAGCAGTCATTGGCCAAGATTGGATTTTTGCTGGGAGTTTCTCCAGCGCTCCACATAGCCTCGGGCTCATAGCCACATCGTCCTGAACTTGTGCATCTCAGGTTCTGTGCCATTTAATTGGACATAAAGAAGTTAATCTTATTACCTATTGTTAAATAAACTGTGTGAGACAGAAAAAAAAAAAGAAGTTAATCTTAGCATTTGGAGGTGGAGATAGGATGGTCTGGAGTTTAAAGTCATCCTGGTTTTATAGGGAAGCAGTCAGAGACTAGCCTGGACTACATAAGACCCTGTCTCAAAAAAACAAAGGGGAGGGAGTGGAAATGGCTCAGTGATTAAGAACATATATTGTTATTTCAGAGGAGCAGGGGTCAATACCAATATGGCAGTTCAAAACTGTCTGTAAATCCAGTTTCCAGGGGACCTAACACCCTCTTCTGACTGCTAAGGGCATCAGGTATGTACATGGTGCACTGACATACATGTAATGTAGCCAGAACACTCTGGCACATAAAATAAAAACAGTAAGTCTTTTTAAAAAATTAAATGAATAAATGAATGAATGACTTGGCTGAAGGTGAGGAGTCCAAGGTACAATGGTCTTTGTGGATGAAATGTCCTGATGAAGCTCATTGTGTTCTGTATAACTGATTAAAAAAAGAAAAGAAGAGAAAAGAAAAGAAAAGAAAAGAAAAAAACCCTAAGGGAGCCGGCATTGTAGCAATGCTTTTAATCCCAGCACTCAGGAAGCAGAGGCAGGTGTACCACTGCAAATTCAAGTCCAGCCTGGTCTACAGAGTGAGCTCCAGGAGAGCTAGATCTATGCAGAGATGCCTTGTCTCTCTCTGTTTTTGGGTTTTTGAGACAGGGTTTCTTTGTGTAGCCCTGGCTGTCCTGGAACTCACTCTGTAGACCAAGCTGGCCTCCAACTCAAAGATCTGTCTGCCTCTGTCTTCTGAGTGCTGGGATTAAATGCATATACCACCATCGCACTGAGACACCATCCCTATGCCAAAATATCCAGGGGGAATAAATAGGAATATATTTTAGGGGCTGGAGAGATGGCTCATCAGTTAAGAACACTGGCTGCTCTTCCAGAGGTTCTGAGTTCAATTCCCAGCAACCATATGGTTGCCACAACCATCTGTAATGGGATCCAATGCCTCTTCTGGTGTGCAGACATAAATGCACACAAAGTGCTCATACACATGAAAAAGAGTAATAGGATCTGGAGAGATGGCAATGGCTAAAGTGCTTGCCACATAAGCTTGAAGACCTAGGTTTGGATCCCCAGCATCCATATGTAAGTTGGGTAGGCATGGTGACCACCACTCATAAGATGGAGATAGGAGTTTTGTGGAACAAACTGGCTTAGCCAAATAAGCTAGCCCTGGGTTCCAATGAGATTCCCTGCTTCAATATTTAAAGTAGAACACAATTGAGGAAGATACTACATGTCAATCCTCCTCCACATGTGTCTTAGTTAGGGTTTTACTGCTGTGAACAGGCACCATGACCAAGGTAACTTTTTTTTTTAAACATTTACTTATTATATGTAAGTACACTGTAGCTATCTTCAGACACACCAGAAGAGGGCGTCAGATCCCATTACAGATGGTTGTGAGCCACCATGTGATTGCTGGGATTTGAACTCAGGACCTTCAGAAGAGCAGTCAGTGCTCTTAACCACTGAGTCATCTCTCCAGCCCCACCAAAGCAACTCTTATAAAGAACAACATTTATTTGGGTCTAGCTTACAGTTTCAGAGGTTCAGTCTAGTATCATCAAGGTGGGAACATGGGAGCATCCAGGCAGGCATGGGGCTGGAGACATTCCACTCCCTAGCCCCCATAGGCATGTTCAAACACATGAGTCTATGAGGGTCATATCTAGCCATAATAAAAAAGTATATTTAAGTCCAATTCTCAAAGTCCCCATAGTCTAGAACAGTCTCAACAAAGTTAAAAGTCCAAAGTTCAAAGTCTCTTCTGAGATCCATCCAATCACTTAAGTGTAATCCCCAAGGCAACACAGGAAACCAGCTAGACAAACTCCAAACATCTCCATGTCTGATGTCAAAGCCATATTCAGATCTCCAACTCCTTTTTCATCTTTGTTGACTGCAACAAACTTCTTT
>NW_022196904.1:136248619-136251652 GCF_008632895.1 Mastomys coucha
GAATATCTTGGGGTCTCCAAGGCAACTTCAATGTTACAACTTCATGTTTCAATGTCTGGGATCCACACTTGATCCTCTGGGCTCCTCCAAAAGGCTGGCCTCACTTCTCTAGCTCTGCTCTCTGTAGCACTCTAAGCTCAGATTGATCCACTCCACTGCTGCTGCTGTTCTTGGTGGTCATCTCATGGTACTGGCATCTCCAGTATACTGGGGGTGTTCGGCTGCAACTAGGCTTCACCAATAGCCTCTCATAGGCTCTCTTCATGGTGGCAAGACTCAATTCCTTTGCATGACCTCTTCAGTCCTGATCCATCAACTGCAACTGAGGCTGCACCTTCACCAATGGCCTCCCATGACCTCTAGTTGGGCCCTATTTGGTCCTGGTTTGGACTTTGAGAACAAACCTGAGCCTGGCTCGAGTTTTGTAAACTGTCTCAGTCACTTCTGTACTAGAATGACTCAGCAAGACCTGCTTAAGCCTGCCTTTGCCTAGCTCCTGCTGACAAAGAGTAACTTTGTTGGCTCTGTCAGTCACCCCATACCCTTTGTCAACTTTCCCCTCCCCCCATGTCATCTCACCTCAGCAGAAAACTCCACCTCCTCTCTCAGCCCTTTATAAAGAAAAGATAAATAGGAATTCCTGCTTTGACAGATTCCCAGCTCAAAGGCAGGAGATCTGAGCTGTGACACCATCCTGCTCAGCCCTGAAAGCAGAGCCCTGAAAGGCTCTGCTGGACCGGGTTCTCTCCCTCTTGCTTGGGTTCTATGGGCAAAGAGCCTGGCAGCCTCTCACAGTGCCAAGCCTCAGCTGCTCTTCATGACTCCTTCATGCCTTCAAAGCCAGTAACACCTGGGTGATTCTTACACATTACCAAGTCCAGCTGCAGCACAAGGCAAGGTACAACTTTGGCCATCTCTGGAACACAGCTTCTTTGTCCTCTCAGAGAACACTTCCCAGATTTCATCTCAGTGATGCTGGTCTCTTCTTAATCACCACTAATTTCTTAGCTCCAGCTAACCAGCATCAGTTGTCCCAGTAGTCTCTTCTATTTCTCACTTCAGCCAGAGCCACATGGCCGAAGCTGCCTAGTTCTGCTGCTTGCAGGAGCTGGAACATGGCCCCTTGTTCTATTACATTAGCACCAGCTGTTTTCCAACTCCTTCACTGCCTAAGCTTGGTTGCTCTACATCTTGCTCTGTAGATTAACCTTGAACTCAGAGATCTGCATTGTGTTTCTCCTGTGCACTGGGATTAAAGGTGTAGTCCACCAAGGTTGGATTTAAGTTTTCCTTCCCCTAGAAATTGCTCTGTTCTAGGCTGGCCTGGTAGAAATTGCTCTGTTCTAGGCTGGCTTCAAAATCAGAAATCTGCTTGGCTTTATCTCCTGGGATTAAAGGTGCATGACACCATGCCTGGATCTAAATTTAGCTGCATAGGATCTTACCCCAAAGGCCCACTCCCTTAATTAAATTTAATATCCTTGAACACAGGATTCAGCTCCATTTCACTTCCTGGTGCCCCCTTTAATACTTGAACTATATATTTTATATCTTTCCTTTCTCATCTTGCTATGCTTGTTCAAAATGCTCTTCATGAGACTTAACCAGAGAAGAAAGTTTCTGCCAGGCTTTTTTTGAGACTTCCCTTTTCAATGCAATTAATATATATCTCTTTACCTTAGCCTCAGGAAGACTCTTCAGACAAGGGCAAAAAGCAGCCACATTCTTCACCAAAATACCACAAAAACAGTCTCTATGCCACATACTGAAATTCTCCTCTGAAACCTCTTGGGCCAGATCTGCACAGTTCAAATTACTCTCATCAACAATGTCTTCCATATTCCTACTAGGATGGCCCATTAAGCCCCATTTAAAGCATTCTTCCAGTTTCAAACCCAAAGCCCCAAAATCCACATTCTTCACAGCAAAAGCATGGTTAGGCCTATCACAGCAATACCCCACTCCCGGTACCAACTTCTGTCTTAGGGTTTTACTGCTGTGAACAGATACCATGACCACGGCAAGTCTTTTTTTTTTTTTTTTTAATTTTAAAGATTTACTTTATTTATTTTATGTATATGAGTACACTGTAGCTGTACAGATGGTTGTGAGCCATCATGTGGTTGCTGGGAATTGAACTCAGGACCTTTGCTGGCTCCAGCCCTGCTTGCTCGGGCCCCAAGGATTTCTTTATTATTATATTTAAGTACACTATAGCTGTCTTTGGACATACCAGAAGAGGATGTCAGATCTCATTATGGATGGTTGTGAGCCACCATATGGTTGCTGGGATTTGAACTCAGGACCTTCAGAAGAGCAGTTAGTGCTCTTAACTTCTGAGCCCATCTCCAGCCCAATGCAAGTCTTAAAAAGGATAACATTTAATTGGCTGGCTTACAGGTTCAGAGGTTCAGTCCAGTATTGTCAAGGTGGGAACATGGCAGCATCTAGGCAGGCATGGTACAGGAGGAGCTAAGAGTTCTACATCTTTATCTGAAGGCTGCTAGTAGAAGACTGACTTCTAAGCAGCTAGGGTGAGGGTCTTAAAGCCCATACCCACAGTGACACACTTACTCAACAAGGCCATACCTCCAAATAATGCCACTCCCTGAGTCAAGAATATTCAAACCATGACAACATGTATGCAAATACACATGCAAACCTGCATGCATCTAGCCATGCACAACCTGTACACACAAAATGAGTCAAATAAATCAACTCAAGACGTATAAGTTCTTAAAAGGGAAGGGATATGCATTGCAGGGGGACATAAGTGTACCTCTTGAATCTCAGGACAGGAAGCAGCTGGCTATACAGTGACCAAATTTGGGGATGGCAGGGTAGCCGGGAACTTTGCAGCAGCTCTCAGGCTCTGTCTGGGCATCTACCTTATTCCTCTGTCTTTTTGGCCTGGCTTTTTTCTTTTTCTTTTTTTTTTCTTTCTTTCTTTTTTTCTTTTTGTTTGTTTGAGACAGGGTTTCTCTGTGTAGCCCTGACTGTCCTGGAACTCACTTTGTAGACCAGGCTGGCCTC
>NW_022196904.1:136251702-136258161 GCF_008632895.1 Mastomys coucha
AACTCAGAAATCTGCCTGCCTCTGCCTCCCAAGTGCTGGGATTAAAGGCATGCGACACCACTGCCTGGCAGGGCTAGCTTTTTTCCTGATGCTCAGTTGACAAAAGAAGACAAAAAAGGCCACTGTGGTTTCCCTAACCCTTCGACAGGACCTAATGCTAGAGCCATGACTTCCTGGGGACGTTGGGCCCAAGAAAGGTCTAGAGGTCTTTTAGTTCTATTCATTAATAGTGAGGGATGCAGGGCGATCACACATAGACATGTGACTGCTATGGCCCTTTATCAACTTCAAAGAGGATGAGGAGTATGCAGGATATATGTGGACTTAAAGTTTATTTGGTACCAAAGCCAATGGGTAGCTCTGGATAGAGATGGCAGAGAGACTCTACTCGCCAAGCCCATTAAAGTACATAGACACACAGAATGCCATATGAAAGTAACAATTTAATTTGTTCAGGAACAACACCACCTATCTGCTCTGTGCTTAGGCCTGTACAAGCAAGGGCCCGCAGCTCCCTCTGCAAGAAGATGTTCAGCTAGGAGGACCGAGCCATCTGGTGCGAGGCTCTGTTTAGAGGTGAGCAGGGGGTTGGGCTGAGTCCTTTCGGCCTTGACCAGCAATGGGCCGCCCTCGCTCTTCCCAGATAGTGAGGCCATCGCAGGTGCAGATCTGCTTGGGATTCTGGAAAAGCCCTGCAGAACGTGCAATGATGCCACAGGCCAACCTGTGGAAGGATGTATTATGGTCAGCATAAGCCTCCTCTAGGCCGCCTCAGGGTTCCATGTGCCTCACTGGCATATCACTGCCTCCTGCTGGGGGTGGCATCACTTACCTCTTCCCAGAATTCCCTGTGATCTTGGATAAGGGATGGCCTCCCCGGCCCAGGTCATCTTCTCCCTCATCGATAACCAGGCTACGGCCAATCACATCCCACACCTTTGAAGGGAAACCACAGCCTTGTCTCCATTCTCCTCCAAGGAGGGTCCCCACATTCTTCCCATCTCACCTTCAGCTGTTTATCCTCTATCCGGAAAGTAGCCCGGCCACCAGCTTCAGCTTGGACATTGCCCAGATCTCCCCGGTGCTGAAATGAGACCCCATAGAGGAAAGAAAAGTTACAGACTCAAGAGATCACCAGCCACTCCCTTTCCTAGGAGTGAAGTCCTGGGCAGAAAGCCACCATGCTACAAAGAACCAGCATTCCCAGTCAGACTCAACCTCTTTCCCTACAGGCCTATTGCCAAGCTAGGCTTCCATCCCCAGTCAGCTGAGTTCCTGTCCCTTCCTAAGCCCAAATGTTCAGGAGCTCTGGGATCTCTAGGCCAGCCTCCATTCCCTGAGACTTAAGCATTCTTTTTCTAACTCCCAGCCTCAAGGAACAGGAGGGGAGAAATATGAGACTGCCCACTTCTCCCATGAAGGTTAAAAAAAAAAAAAAAAAAAAGCCATAGGGCTGGGGAGGTGGCTCAATGGATGTTATGAAAGTATTGGGGGCAAGAGCTCAGGTTCCCACCCAGGTGAAAGCTTAGCATGGAGGTACATGACCATAATTCCAGTGCTAGGGGTGTAGAGACAGATCCTGGGGGCTCAGCAAGTCTAGTGAAAACAGCAAGCTTTAGTTTCAATGAAGAGACCCTGTCTCAAATTAAAATGGAGAGCAATAAAGAACCAAAGTCAACCTCTGGAGTGTGTGTGTGTGTGTGTGTGTGTGTGTGTGTGTGTGTAAGTGTACATAAAAACACACATAAACAAACATACATTCATACATACACACACACACAATGTAAAACATTCTGCCAGACATAGTGAGCATTATACACAACTCCCTGCTTTTAAAAGCCTTTTAAAATATAAATAAAAGGTCATTAGAGAACAGAGTGAGGAGAATTGATAGTGAATTTTGAGGTGACAGGACCCAAGTAGTGAGCCTCAGAAACCTACATCTGTAGAAATCAAACATTCCCAACTTGATTTATGAGCAGACACAAATGTCTGGCCTAGGGTGAGCTGGTCCCCACAGTCTCACTGCTGAGCAGTGAAGAGTGTCGGTGCCTTCTGCAGTCATAGTGGCACATCCCTTTAATCCCGGCACTGGGAAGCACTCAGATCTCTATGAGTTTGAGGCCAGCCTGGTCTACAGAGTGAGTTCCAGGACAGCCAAAGCTAGATAGACAAACCCTGTTTCAAGAAACAACAACAAACAAACAAACGGAAATTTGGCTTCAACTTTTATCTTGTCTCTAGGCACAGCTGACACAGCTGGCACCTGGTTTTTTGTTGTTGCTGTTGATTAGCTTTGTTTTGTGCTTTGTCACAATGCCCTATGCTAAAGACTTAAAATAGTGGAGAGCTGAAGGTGGGGAAGATGACAGGGACCTTGTCAATTGTTTCTGGGGCTGAAGAACAAGCCAAGCAAAGTGACTGAAGGCATGATCTTGAAAGGGAATTGGGGAAAGGCAGGCTTTTCAATCCCTCCCCTAGACACACAGCAGGTAGACCTGGTCAGAGGCCTTCATGTCTGCAGGATGCTGAGCACAGCCTACACTCTTGGGTCCTGGGGAACCAAGGGGGTTTCACATACAGCATGGAAAGTCTCCTTGATATTTCAGAGGACTAAAGGAGGTGAGATAGATGGGACCTGAGACACCGGACACTGTTAGTATGTATGCAAGAGACAGCCAGGCTTGGATGTCATTTCCCATGCTGACCCTAATGCCATCTGGATAAAAAAGAAACTTGTTAATCCTGGGCTGCATTACTACATTCTTGTTCATTTCCTACTTCATCTTCTGGAGAGATGGTTCAAATGGTTTTAAAAAAATCAAATAATTTTAGAGTCTTAAACATGCTAAGTAGATGCTCTACATACAGACTACATACAGAACTTTTTGGCTCTTTATTTTTATGTTTATTTACATACTTACTTTTTATTTATTTAGTGTGTATGTGTGTGTGTGTATCTGTGTGTCTATGCATGTTCAGACATGAGCATATGGAAATCAGACAACACACAGGAGACAGTTCTCTCCATCTGTCATGTAAGTTGCTAGGATCAAACTCAGGTGGTCAGAACTGGCAACAAATGTCTTTACCCCCTGTTTTGCTTTGTGGGAAGGTTATTTGTTTTTTGTTTTTTTGGGTTTTTTTTTTTTTTAGAGACAAGGTCATATATAACTCTGGGTAGCCTGGAGTTTGCTTTAAAGCCAAGACTGACCTTAAACTCCTAATATTCTACCTTCCAAATGCGATGACTACAGGCATGTGTTGCTGTAACTGGGACAATCCTCTCTGGTTTTGTTTCCTTGGTCACTTCTGATCCCCTGTCCCAAGTAGGGTATGAGGGTGAGGATACAAGTCCCAAGGCAGTCTTCTGCTTTTTAGGAACATTTCTGCTCTGTTGTGACTTAGATGGTTTCCTCTGCCAAAGCTGCCAACCTGCCTCAGCCTTGTCCACATGCAGAGCTCATCACCATCCTTTAAAACCCAAGGAGGCAGAAAGCCTATGGACGCCCTCCCTCCCTGTATTCATAGTCTGTGTGATTTACCCAGTTTTGTGTGGACTGAAGCAAATATCATTTCCTTGATTAGATCATAGCATGAACCTTTCTTCCATGTGGGTGCACTCTTACTCTCTCGTGTCCTGGGAGATGCCAGTTTATGTGTGGTGAGCTGCTCTAGGAGAGCCTTACACAGCCAAGGACCCAAGGCCTGCCAACAGCAACACTGCCAACTGCTAATGCCGTTGGGGAAATGGATCTTTCCCATGTTGAACTCCCTAACAACTCAGGCTCCAAGAGACTGAGCCAGAGGCACCCAGGTATCTGTCCCAGAAAAACTGGGAGATAATTGTGGAGGCCTGCTCCCTTTAACATAAATGTAGCCATTTTGTATTCAGACTCCATGTTCCTCAGAAGATGAAATTAAGTTCATAGTTATTACTCTGACACTGAATAATGCTACTAATAAGCCAAAAAGTTATGGTTGAATCACTTGTATCCTGTTATCTCAAAGCTCTGAAATTTCCCTGTTCACCATCTGTCCACCTTCTTACCTCACTCAGGATCAATCAGCTTTAAAAGTTAGCTGATAATACTTGATCTAGGTAACCAAAAGTGTTGTACCCCTTCACTGCTTGTGTGCTAACTTTTGAACCCATTTTCCTATAAATAGCCTACCAGGAGCACAGACTCGTGCCACAATTTGGTTTTTTCTTCTTGTGGACCTGGATGTCCAGTGTGTTCAATAAACTATACTTGCTTAATTGAGATTGGTATTCATATGGTTTGAGTGGCAATTGCCAGATTCCAACAATAATAAAAAGTTGTCACTTTATGCCCCAATATTAGTGGCACTAAATTCAAGGCAATATCACTTACATGCTGAGCAGAAGCATGGCATTGTGCAACGCACCATTCAAAAGAACAGGTCTATCCCACCTCAGAGCAGAGAGGGGGTACCTTGACCATTAGAAAACAACAGAGCTGTTAAAAGTCTAAAAGATGAGTTAGACGAATTAAGAAACAAAGGCAGGAGATAGGAACCCCTCAGGAAGACCAACAGAGTCAACTGACCCAGATCCTTGGGAGTTCTCAGAGACTGAGCTACCAACCAAAAGCATACACAGGCTGGAACGAGGCCCTCAGCACATATAGCGAACATGAAGCTCAGTCTCTATGTGGGTCCTCCGACAACTGGAGCAGAGGGTCTCCCTAAAGTTGCAGACTGACTGTAGTATCCATTCGTCAACAGAGATGCCCCTGTCTGAGCTCAATAGAGAGGATGTGCCTAATCTGCCAGAAACAATGTGCCAGGGGAGAGGTATACAGGGGGGCAGGCACACTCTCAGAGGAGAAAGGAAGGGGGAGAGGAAGGACTCTGTGAGGTGGGGACCAGGAAGGGGGAGCCAGCACTTGAGATGTAAATAAATAAATAAATAAATAAATTTAAATTAAAAACACACACACACATAAGCACTGAGCAGTGGTAGCACACTCCTTTATGCAGAAGCAAGTAGATCTCTGAGTTTGAGGCCAGCCTAGTCTACAGAGCAGGTTCTAAGCCAGGACTACACACAGAGAAACCCTGTCTCAAAAAATAATAAAGGAAGGAAGGAAGGAAGGACAGACACACACAGACTGTGAAGTCTTCACACCACCATGTCTTATTTCTGTGCGTTCTTACATACATCCTTGGTTGGCCTAGAACTCACTGTGTAGATCAGGCTAGGTCACACTCACAGCCTCTGCTTTCCTTTGTCTCCCAAATGCTGGGATTAAAGGTGTACACCACGATGCCTAGCTCCACAGATTTATCTTTATTTTTTTCATATGTCTATTTTTCTAGATACGTGTTTATACCACATTGTGTACGGGTGCCTTTGGAGGCCAGAAGACAGTGTTGGATCCCTTGGATCTGGAACTTATAGGCAATTGTGAGCTATCCAACATGGCTGCTGGGAACTGCATTCATTTATGAAAGGCCAGCAAGCACCCTGACCACTGAGCCATCTCCCTGGCCCCACAATTCTACAACACTTTCATACACTTTACTGGTTGAGCACTCCTAACTAAAAATAAACTCAGGGTTTTGTTTTGTTTTGTTTTGTTTTGGTTTGGTTTGGTTTTTCTTTTTTGGTTTTTTGAGACAGGGTTAAAATAGAGTCTGAGAGTTTGGAACCTTTGATCTGGGGCCTGGAGATAGCAATGTTCAAATTGGACCACAGTTCTACTGGATTGGAATGCCTAGCTTGTACCATAGCTCCACTGATTTTGTGCCAGGAAGCTGTGAACTGGCATCAAGATAGAAAGCAGGACACAGTGACCCTTGCCTATCATCTCAACATTTGAGAGGGAGAGGAAGGAAGACCAAAACTTCAAGGCCAGCCTGGGCTATCTGAGATACTATCTCAAATAAACAAACAAAAATGATAGAAAATTAAGACAAACTATGGAGTCCTGAGAAGATCTAAGAAGGAATTGTGTTTTCTCTAGGTTTCAGAATGAGAACTCATCTTAGGGCTTAACTCCAAGAACAGGGAGGGGATGCACTCCCCTGAGAGAGGGCTCTCGAGAGCTGTAGGGAACAGAAAATCTCTGAGCAAGAAAGCAATGTTCTTGTGATGACTAATTTTAACTATCAATTTGATTGAACTGACAACCACCTAGAAGATTTGTAAAGCACACTTCTGGATGTGTAAACCATGAAGGCTTTGACATAATCAATGGATTAATCCCTTGATGGATTCATGATACATTGGCATTACTGGGAGGTGGTAAAGGGTAGGAGGTGGAGCTTTGTTAGAGGAAATAGATCCATAGGGAAATGTCCTTGAGGGCTGGATTTTGCCTGTCCTCTTCCCTTGACCTTTTTTTTCTCTGTTTTCAGGCTACCTCATGTGAACTGTCCTCTACCATGGCCTCTGTGCTCCACTTTGACCTTCCTGCTCAATCAAGCAATTGA
>NW_022196904.1:136258866-136260629 GCF_008632895.1 Mastomys coucha
CTAAGCATGTGGCTTGTGTCTTCTGAGAGTTTCTGCTTCAGGAGATGCAGGAGTAAACAACCAATCATATTACAGAAGGCACCACTAGACACAGGGCCCCGCCCTTCCCTGGGTCCAGGAGTCACCTGTATCTCAGATGTTGATTTACACCCTCTGAAGCCTTTCATATGACACTTAACATCTGTGAGCCTCCGTTTCCTAATCTGTACACCGAGCCTGTGTATACGCACCCCCAAGAGAGTACTGGAGAGGACCGAATGTGAAAGTGTGTAGCTTAAGGTGCTACAGGGGTGTCTGGTAAGGGTGACTTACCTATTGCAGTCCCTTGTAAGGTCCCCATACTGATGGACATGGAGTCCATGCAGCCCAGGCTCGAGGCCGTCAATGGTTCCCTCAATCAGGCAGAGTTCAGAGGATAGCTGTAGGAAGCGGACCACGCCCTGCACGGGGCCACAGCCCTCCAGAATGGCCACTGCTGCTCCCAGATTCTCTGCAAAGTAGGAAATGCTCCCTGTCTTTCCATCTCACCCAGCCCCTAATGGGCCAGCCTGGTGGCATTGTCAGATTAAAAGCCATCAGGTTACAAGGTCGAAAAAAGTTCATTCCTGTTTTCTGTAAAACTTGGGTTTAACCATGTCTTGACATATTTTCTGGAATTTAACATGTTGCTACACCCTATAACCTGACCTCCTCCCTGATAAGATAGGGCGCTCTGCCAAATAATTTTGAGATGTTCTGCCAAGTTACCAAAAACTTTTGGAACCCCCTAGTCTTATAGGGTTTGTTTGTTTGTTTGTTGTTTTGTTTGGCTATGGTAAGTCCCATGTTTTCCTATGTTCAATGCTATTTCCTCAAACCTTGCTTTAAGGGAGATAGCCCTGTCTAATGGGGTGGGGGGAGCTTGTTTAATTTAACTAAAAGAATTTGGGTAGTAGCCTCTTGTTCAGAGGGATCAACATCCATTCCTTCCAGTGGCTCAGCAAGAGCAGGGAAGGAATCTCACATAACCCTCATAACTCCCAAAGCCAGTCCAGCCCAGTCCTGAGGCTCCTATGCTTAGATTAATACCAGTTCTTGCTCCAGAGCTGCAACCCCAAGACTATAAGCAGTCACTTACGTATAAGCAGTCACTTACGGTATAAGCAGTCACTTACGTAATTGGCTGCTGCCCATGCCCTTGAGTACAGCCTGCCTCCCTGTGCTTTCCAGGAGTGCTTGCACCTCCTGGCTGGGCAAAGTGGTATGCACCAACACCATCTGGTTCTCCAACTGAACATCCACATTCTGGACACCTGGCAGAGACAGGGGGAGGAGTCAGCAGAGGGCTGGCATCACATGTTGGTAGCACAGCGTTTTCCTATCCCCATATCTGCAAAGCTTCATATGGCCAGAGGTAAACAACTTTGGGTGTGGTATTTTTGTGAGTCGTGTGTGTGTGTGTGTGTGTGTGTGTGTGTGTGTGTGTGTGTGTGTGTGTGTTTGAGAGAGAGAGGAAGAGAGAGAGTGGGAGAGAAGGAGGGGGAGAGGGAGAGAGAAATGAAACTCAAGGCCTTTCACATACTAGGCAAGTGCTCTATCACTGAGCTGCACTCCTTTTTTTTTGCATTCTTATTACACATCAGATATTACCTAACTCTTTGGTTTATTGACACAGGGTGTCACTCTGTAGCCCAAGCTGGTCTGGAATTCAATATTTAACCCAGGTCAGCTTTGAACCTGAAGTGAATTCTTCTGCTTCAGTTTTCTTTTTCTTTTTTTTTTTT
>NW_022196904.1:136260836-136271624 GCF_008632895.1 Mastomys coucha
TCTGCCTCCCAAGTGCTGGGATTAAAGGCGTGCACCACCACCACCACCACCGTCCGGCCTCTGCTTCAGTTTTCTAAATTCTAGGATTATAGGCATGTACAATCACAGACTTTTGAAACATGGAATATACTTCTTAATTTTTTTTTTATAAAAGTAGGCTAACCTGGAATTTACATAAAGGTGGAAGAAGAGAACTGACTCGACAAAGTTGTCCTCTGCCCTCCACATACATGCTGTGGCATGTGTGTCCCCACCTCAGCAAGTAAATAAAGAAATTTTAAAAGTGAGCTAACTATATTAGCATTATTTGAGGCAGCTGAAAGGTGGACACTACTCAAGTGTCCATAAACTGCGTGACAAGGTGTGACGCACAAATACACAATGCAGCTCAGAGGGAGCCATTCTGCTACATGAAAGCAACAGAAACAGCTACATATATTATATAATACCACTTGTATGAAATGTCCAAGATAGGTAAATCTGTAGACAGGAAATGGATTAGAGGACAGAGGGGAGGAACAGGAAGATGACAGGCATCCCCTTCACATCAGCTACACACATCCCATAGAGGATATGGAATTTCTTTAAAGGCAACGAATAAATAACTAATAGAAGGGATGGCGCCATGGCTCAGTAAATGAATTAACTGAGCCATATGCTTCAAATTGGTGACATTTTATAGCATGTGAATTCTAGCACAATAAAGTTACTACTCACATTAAGGAGGACTGTGGCTCCCATCCTAAAAGCTGACCCTGAACATGCAGTAAACTCTCTTTTTTTCTTTAAGATTTATTATGTGGACGAGTGCTTTGTGTATGTGTATGTGTATGTGTATGTGTATGTGCACCATTTGCATGTAGTACCTGCGGTGACTCTAACAGGACACTGGATCCTGTCTTGGTTAGGGTTCTCCTGGACCATTGTGGGTTGCTGTGTAGGAGCTAGAAACCAAAGCCAGGTCTTCTGCAAGAGCTGCCGGTATTCTTTACCACTGAGCCATCTCTTTAGCCTATTAAACCCTTTTTGGTGTGCCTTACTTGGATTGTTCTAGTTCATGTTCCGGGTATCCCTGGGAATTTATCTATTTTGCAGATAAGGATATCATGTCACAGAACAATGTAGCAATGTATGGAAAGTATACAGGTTGCAGAACTGGAACTCAGTCTGGGCAGCCTAGCTACAGAACAAAAGCATTTAGCCCAAACCTTCTACTCATGGTGGGAAGACCTAGCCTACACTTCCAGGGGCTCCCAGACCCCCACACACACACACACACTGTCTACTATACTCACTCTAGAGCTGAGCACTCACTCTGCTCTGATTACACTCCATTGTTCCCCTCACTAGGCTATCAACTCAGTGAGGACTGGAACTATGTGTGGTCCACAGAGGTCAAATTTAAAGTGTGTCAAGTCAAAGCACCAATAAAGTTGTATTACCCTTGAAATCCTCGAAGTCACCTCAGTGTGTGTAATCCTATGAGATAATTCTTACATTCTCATGGAAAGATTTTTACATAACTAAGGCCATATTATTCCTGAATTATGAGTTTAATAAATCTTTTTGATTTTTTTTTAATTTTATGAATGTGGGTGGTTTGCCTGCATATATGTCAGTGCACCACGTATGCCTGGTGCCTGTGGAGATTAGAAGAAAGCATTAGATCCCTTGGAGTTACAGACAGTTGAGAGCCAAGATGCTAGAAATGGAACCTGGGTCCTTCGGAAGAGGAGCCAATCTCATAACTCTTGAGCCATCTCTCTCGCATCTAGGCTTGTTTTATTTTTAATTACATACTTATGTGTATGTTGGGGGTGTATATGCAAATGCAGATGCCTGTGGAGTCCGTAAGAGGACATCAAATCACCTGAAGCTAAGGTTACAAGTAACTGTGCCACCTGACATGAATCTGGAAACCAAACAGGCCCTCTGAAGAGCAGTAGCACTCTTAACCACTGAGCCATCTCTCAGCTACACACACTTTAACCACTGAGCCAACTCTTTAGCTACACACACCTTAACCACTGATCCATCTCTCAGCTACACACACACTTTTTTTTGAAATATGGTCTCAAGTTGTAATTCAGGTTGGCCTTGAATTCACACACTTTCTATCTCAGCCTCTAGAGTGCTAGGATTGCAAGCCCATGACAGCTTTCAGGGCACTGAAGGGACATACTTTTGAAGCCAGGGTTGCTTACACTGTGTTTTGGAATGGCAAGTGAAGTTCTAATGGAGTTGGAGCCATCCCACTAACAGTAATGTATTCCAGCTAAAGTTTTCCCAAGGAGCATTCCTGCTGAGGAAACAGACAGGTGGGACTTTGGTTGGACACAGAGCAATTTCAAGAAGCCTTCTGTAGGCTTCTCAGTCACCAAAAGGAGACTTCAGAGACCCATGTTTTCTGGTCTCAGTAAGTGAAATCAACTTGGCTTTCTCCTAGCTGAGCTGGAGAGTTTCAGTTTACAGAATACACTGAGGGAGAGAGTTGCCCAAGACCTTGGGAAAGAGAGTTTTACTCTGCTCCTAAAGGTCATAGGAGGAGCTTGTCCCTAAAGCCCTTCACGTTTGTCCTACAGTAATTGAGTCTTCTGTTTTTTTCTCCACTGAGCCCTCACTAAAGGCTGGCTTGGCTATACTCCAAGATCTACCTGCCAAACAGACCTACCTGCCGCACTGCTGAAAGCCCTGCCTCCTTCAGGTCCAGAGTGAGGTTGGAAATTCTAAAGGGGAAAGTCACAAGGAACATTCTGCTCTGGCCCCCCACACCTAGAGCACAGAGTCAGCTCCTCCTGGGAGATGTTGGGCCTGGGAATCCATGCTATGCCAGGCCAGACCATCAGGAAACTTTATCTGCTGTGTGTGCAAAGCACCATCAGGCCTCAGTACTTGTCCTAGACACCTCACTTCTCCTTAGCCTGCTCACAAACCCTATCTATGGACTTCCTGTTTTCTTTCTTTAATCCAGTGACTCTCAAGCTTCCTAATGCTGCGATTCTTTAATACAGTCCCCCATGTTACCATGATCCCCAACCATAAAATTATTTTGTTGCTACTTCATAACTATAATTTTGCTACCGTTATGAATCGTAATGTAAATATCTGTGTTTTACAGTGGTCTTAGGCAAACCCCAAAGGGGTCTTGACCCATTCGGTTTGAGAATCGCTGTTTAAGTAGCTTTCCACACAGGAGCCAAGGTGGTGGTGTTTATTTATTTATTTATTGGTGTGTATATGTGTGTAGTATGCATGCATGTATGCATGCACATTCCTGAGTGTGGGGGCATATACTTGTATGTGGTGTCCACCTGCCTTCCTTAATTGCTCTCTACCTTTTATGTTGAGGCAGGTTCTGTCACTTGAACGCAGAGCTCACTGATTTGGCTAGTCTAGCTAGCCAGCTTGCCCTAGGATCCCTCTGAGGGCTGGGACTACAGGCGGTCTGCCACGCCAGTCTGGCATTTACACAGGTGCTGGGAATCTGAACTGGGCTCTCATTCTTATGCAACTATCACTTTTACCGACTCAGCCATCTACCTGGCCCCTGGCATACACATGGTACACAGACACATGCAAGCAAAACACCGTACATATAAAATAAAGCAAATCCCAAGCCAGGCAGGCAGATGTCGTGAACTGTTCCGGTTGGGTTTTGCTTTTTGGTTTGTTTGGTTGTTTTTTTAAGATTTATTTATTTTACATATGTGAGTACATACTCACCAGAACAGGGCATCAGATCCCATTACAGATGGTTGTGAGCCACCATATGATTGCTGGGATTTGAACTCTGGACCTCTGGAAGAGCAGTTAGTGCTCTTAACCGCTGAGCCATCTCTCTAGCCCCAGGTGAACTGTTCTTGCTACACAATTGACAGACGGAAGCAGAGAACCAACTCTTAAGTTGTTCTTGACCTCCACATGCACAACCCCCTCCCCAAAGCACACATTCACTAATAGTAAATCAAATAACAGTTCCAGCTCAGGTGTGGTGGCACACACCTTTCATCTCAGCACTCGGGGGTAAAGGTAAGCAGATCTCTGCGAACTGCAGGCCAGCCTGGTCTATATAGTGAGTTCCAGGTAAGCCAGGGCTATGTAGAGACCTTATCTCAAAATAAAACAAAACACAAAACAACCAGTTCCCCCAACCTCCCTCCTAAAACATCACGTTTGCCTGTATGATTTTCTCCTCTTTCCTCTCACAGTCCCCTGAAATTGAGTGGGCTCTCACTATATGCTCAGGACTTGCATCAACTAATTCACTCCTCATGACAACACTGAGTTATGAACACTGTTCAAACACTACAGAAACAGAAGCATAGAAAATAAGCATGAAGCTGTGCTAGTGTGGCAAAGAGGGCATCCAAATGTAGACAGATCTAACTCCAAAGTGCATCTATGAAATTATACACACTGATCCTCCCCCGACCAGGGTCCTGGCTTCTCTTATCTCCTTCTTTCCCATTGCCACAATGGCTTCCCAATGAAGTTTTCTAGGAATGCTCCTTTGCCAAAGCTTATATGATCTTTACCTTATATGATCTTTACATAGGGGTAAACATTTTTCCTCAGAAGTCCCCAGTGTCTAATCTATACTGGCTTAAAGGTTAAATGAACATTTAATAGAATAAAAAAAAAAGCCAGTTTCCAGTGTCAGGAAAATGATTGTGCCTTTCATATCCTTCCTCTTTTGCCAGGTCACCCACCTGCAGTCCTCCTGGCTTCAGCTCCCTGAATTGGGCCAGGAATGCTGTCTGCTTTCTCAGAACTGTTCTTAGAGCAAGCAAGACCTCAAATGTCAGCCGGACAATGATGGCGCACACCTTTAATCCCAGCATTTGGGAGGCAGAGGCAGGCAGATTTCTGAGTTTGAGGCCAGCCTGGTCTACAGAGTGAGTTCCAGGACTACTACAACCAGGACTACACTGAGAAACCCTGTCTTGAAAGAAAAAAAAACCAAACCTTCGAGTGTCCCCCCAGAACGCCCTTGGTAGGAGGCGCCCTATACTCTGGCTAGTTCCATGTTGTTCAGCAGCTGCACTGGCAGTTAGTGCTAGAAGAAAGTTCTAGCTAGGCAAGCTTGAGGCCCACACTCTAAGCTCTGTCCCCGCATCTATGAGAAACTTCCTTTCATTCTTTCTGCATCTGTGCAACGGGAATACCGCTAAACACAAACCCCTGGGCTGATCCCAGAAAGATTTATTCTGCTCTTACCTGCCACCCCTTTCAGGGTCTTGTGCACAGCGTCCACACAGCTCTGACAACTCATCTGCACTGTAAACTCCAGCTGTAAGGGAAGCAAGGCCCGGGTACATGTCAGGCATGATTCTGATACGCCACTTCCCCTGTCTCTAAGCACACATTGCACATGACTTCTCTTCAAATTCCTTCTTTATTATCTCATGAGCACTACCCTAACCCCGGAATTTCACCTGCTCTTTCCTGGCTTCCCAAGATAACGATCACCCCAAGGGCTGAAATTATGCGAGGCTCTACATGAAGCTTTGACTCACCGCACACATAGTCCCACCGTCCTCTGACTTCGAAGCCATCCTGGCTGTAGTCACTCTCCTGGGCCGCACAACCGGTAAGGTCCAGAGACCAACAAAACTCCGCTTTGTGGGATGGGCGGAGTCTCGGGGCCCGCCCTTTGCTCCACCTCCTTGGCGCGTGCGCTCCTTAGTCCCCGGCCTCCGAGCGGTTCCGTAGCGGCTACCGGCTGCGCAGGCGCATTGATGCAGTTTCCTTAATAACCATTTGGCGTCCTCTACTAGCTCAGAGGGAACCACCTGTTAAAGATGGAACCACACAGTCAGGAACCTGACCTCAAGTCGATTTACCACCGACTGCTGAGTCCGCTGTCGCTCTTCCCCAGCAAGACGAAGCCTGCGGAGCCTCCGAAGCGCAGCTCTCAAGAGGTCGAGCCTTTGCAATCCATCCCGCTGGCTAAGCTGAAAGTTGGGCCGCTGTGCCGCCAGGTGTCCAAGCGGCTAGCAAGCAGCGGACGGGCGGCACGGGTAACTGACAAGGACCGACTTCGTCTCACTGAGGTTATCCTAGAAGAGCTGAAGTGCAACTGGCGGGAACCTCCTATAGAACCCATTCTGAACTATGAAAACAACCAGAAGCTGCGCCAGCGGCTGGAGTCCTACGTGCTGATCAGTAGTGAGCAGCTCTTCGTACGTTACCTGCACCTGCTGGTGACCCTGCCGACCTTTAGAAGGGTCTTCACTGAATCAGCCACCCTCAGCAGGTTGGCAGTCAACCTTGCCAGGGATTGCACAGTCTTTCTCACCAGTCCCGATGTCTATCGCTGCCTGCTAGCTGATTTTCAGACCCTGCTAAATTTAAAGCACACCCAGGGAGATGTAGTCAAGGTGCGTCCCCCTCTCTGTCCCCCTGGGACTTTCAAGCTCTGTCCAATCCCCTGGCCTCACAGCACTGGCTTGGACCACGTGCCATGCTCTAGCCTCAACCTGAACTACCTTGTCCAACTCAGCCGCCCATATGATTTCTCCAGTGAGCCCGAAGCTGATCCAGTGAAAGAGCTGAAATCCATCCCCCAGCTGAAGACTAGACAGCAGCTCCTCTGGGTGCCCGCCATGATAAAGGAAAGAGAAACTGAAGCGAGATCCTCACAGATGGTACCACCGCCTACCTATTCTCCCAGCAGTGACATTCCCCACTTCCCCACCTCACCAGTCCATTCCTGGCTCCGAAGGGGCCAGTCCATGCCCTGTCTTCGTGAGGGGTGGAGTCTGGCAGATGAGTTGGGCCTTCTTCCTCTCCCCCCTCATCCCCTCACCCCATTGATCTTGGCTTCAGAGAGTAAACCACTGCCATTCCGGGACATCGTGGCTGAGGATCTGAAGCAGAAAATGAAGATCATGACAATGGAGTGGAATCGCTACTCCCTGCTGGACTCTGGCCTGCCTCCCCTCCTTGGGGTCCTTACCCGGAGTCTAACTGCCCAGCACCACCTAGAGGAACTGCAGCAAATGCTGAAGAGCCTGCAGGAGGAAGAAGCCTCTGGAAAATGGGATCTCCAACCCCCAAGAATCACTCCACTTCACCCACAGCCAGTCACGCTTACTTTGAAGGTACAGGATCAAGTCATAGTCCAGGTAGCTACTGTGCAACTCTCTGAAAGATACTTCTCTGACTCTTTCCACGTTGAGGGGGCTGGAGTCCTATACAACCATCTGACTGGGGAACTGGACGGTAAAGCCATCGAAGAAATGGATGCCGATCGTCTTATTGGGAACACCACCAAAGAGGTGTTCAAGGAGCTGGTGAGCAAAGTCTCTACTAGTCACTTCTCTTTTGAGGAAGGACCCCAAATTGAGCCTTCAGCAGATAAAGACTGGTCCTCCTACTTGGCCTCATCTTTTCTATACCAAGATAAATATATGCCAATCATCAACCATAGTCTGGTTGGATTTTACTCCAGAAGAACAAGCACTCAGATGTTGCCTGAGAAGATGCCTTCTCTCACATTACTCCAAAGGCACAAAAGCTGGGACAAGCGACCAAACAAGGGCTTATGGTTGAGCTGGATGAAGTCCTCTGTGTCTTCAGAGGACTACTTCAAGTACCTCTCCTCTCAGGAGTCGGATTTCCTCCATGTCATCTTTCAAATGTATGAAGAAGAGGCACCTGTGGAGATACCAGTTCCTGTCAAAGAGTCCCTGGAAATTCAGCAACCCCCTCCCGTGTTGCAAGATGAAGAGCTGGAGTTTGTGCCAGGAAAATGGGATTGGAGCTCAGTGATAGAGGACGACTCAGAACCTGAGAAAGCCTACATCCATAGCCTGCAGCAGCGTCTAGAACGACTGTGGGTCATGCTGGAAGTCCCTGAACAGAATCGGCTAGACATGGTCATTAAATACAGCTCCAATGCACGCCTGCAACAGCTACCAGCGTTGATCAGGGCTTGGGAGCGGGTCCTGAAACCCATTCAAAAGCGGGAGTTGTTGCTAGGGAGACTGGAGTGGTTCGAGCAACAAGCCTCCGACCCCAATCGCTTCTTCCAAAAGCCTGATTTGTTGCTGAATCGATTACTGGAGGAGAATCGGTTCCGTAGCTATCTCCAAAGGAAGCTCAGTCGAATGGAACCTTCTTTGGTTTCCTTGCTGGAAAAGATAGAGTCAGTCTTTGGGGAGCCAGTGACCTTCAAGGGGCGGAGCTATCTGAAGAAGATGAAGCAGGACAAAGTGGAGATGCTCTACTGGCTCCAGCAGCAGCGGCGGGTTCGCAATCTGATCCGGGCCCAGAAAGCCTTCCATCGATCTTCCACGCTCACAAGGAGCAGCAGCCAGGCTTTAATAGCCCCTGAGAATAGTCCCACTACTCACTAAGGGGGCCAGGTGCCCCCAAACCCTTCTTCACCCCCAAATGCTCACATGGACCTCTCAATGGTTTTGGAGGAAACATAGATAATCTTCAAAAGAGATTGAGATTCTTTTTCTGGATATTCTAAATAAAAGGACCCCCAAACTTGGTATTCCCATGTACATCAACCATCCTGCACAATACAACCAAAATCCCTCATCAGACGGTCCCTTGGAGTTTGTTATAATAGAGGTCAGACAGAGAAAACCATGATTGTTAAAAAAAACATAGTGACTATTTCACTGCATTGAATTGGCTGATTAGAGCTCCAGACCACTCTTGTTTAGGCCCCATAGCATAATCCTTGATTGCTCGGACTCTGGAATTAACAGACGTATGTAAATCCTATCTGTCTGACTTATGATAAGCCACCTAACTTTTCTGTGATGAGCTGGGTCCATGTTGTCACTTCTAGTGGTTACACATTGTTAGCAGGACTGAAATGTTCTTTATTAGATTTTTACCTGTTAATAAAATCACTTGGTATATCAGGTGTTTACTGAGGAGGACGTTTCCAGGGCTGGAGAGATATGGCCTAGTGGTTAAAAAGACATAGTACTCTTGCAGAGGACTGGAGTTGGATTCCCACCACCCACACTGATGGCTTACAACCACCTGTACCTCCAGTGCCTGACACCCCTGGCCTCTGTGGGCACCTGAACCTATCAGACAAACACACGATGAAAAAATAAGAAAAAGGCAAAAGCCCTCCAACCCCAGTTTCCTTCCTTGCAAAACAATTATCAGTTTCTGTATTTAGCAAGTTTTGCTGAGGCACCTACAAGGCGATAAATGCTCAAACTGTATGTTGCTTCCCTCTTCATTCTTTTTGGGTTTGGCTGGTTTTGTTTTGGACAGAGTCTCACTATGTAGTAGACCAAACTGAGCTCAAACTCACAAAGATCTATCTGCCTTCCTCTGCCTCCCACTACTCTACATTTTTATTGGTTATGATTTTCTGTATTACTCTCCATCTTTTGTAAAGAGAAGTGTTCTTGAGGAGGGGTTCAGATTACACTCTGTGGGCACAAAGACAAATGTCTCGTTTGTTGTTAGGGACTATGATGATTAAGTAAAGTAGTGGTTGTAAATTCTCCTCCAAGATCTGTGACTCCACTAGCCCGAGAAGCTAGCTACATTTTCAACTCCAGGAATGGTTTGCCTCTTGTTCATTGGGCCTTAAGTCTAATTAGGGTTATTGTGTCATGCTGGAAGCATAGGTGTCATTGTGGATAGGACTGTTAGGTGCCTCCCTCCTCTCAAAACTTGAAGGAATCCTCCTAGTTCAACTTGAAAGCTGGTTCTCAGGAAGGCTCATGTCTTTTTCCACCAACTGGGACTTACCTTCCACTTCTGGGGGAAGGGGTGGATAGCAATGGGCTGTATTTTTTATTTTTATTTTTACTTTTTTTGTTTATTTTTTTCAAGACAGGGTTTCTCTGTGTAGCCCTGGCTGTCCTGGAACTTACTCTGCAGACCAGGCAAACTTGGAGATGCTCCTGCCTCTGCCTCCCAAGTGCTAGGATTAACTGTGTGTACCACTACTGCCTGGCTAGCTGTATTTTTTTTTTTTTTGAGTTTTTATAACTTTGTACTGTATTAGTCAGGGTTCTCAAAAGGAACAGAACTTAGAGAATAAATTTATATATGTATGTCTATATCTACATATAGATATAGGTAAATAGATAATAGAATAAATTTACATATGTATGTCTATATCTACATATAGATATAGGTAAACAGATAATAGACAAAATTTTATTAGAATAGCTTTAGAGGATATCCAACAACTAACTAGTTTCCAGCTAGTGCAACAATAGCTGTCTACCAATGGAAGGTCCAAGAATCCAGTAGAATTCAGTCCATGAGGCTGGATGTCTCAGCTGGTCTTCAGTGTACATTAGAATCCCAAAGAAGTAGGCTCTGACGCCAGTGAAGGGATGTTCTTGTGAGAGTGAAGGCAGGCAGGCAAAGAGGAAAGCTTCCTTCCTCCATGTCCTTTTTACAGCTGCCAGCAGAAGGTGTGGCCCAGATCTGAGGTGGATCTACCCACCTGAAGAGATCTGCTTTAAACATGTGTCTTTCCACATCAAAGACCCAGAGTAGAAGTGGATCTTCCCATTTCCAAAGATTTAATTAGGCAAAAGTCCCTCACATGTGCACCCATTTTGGAGTTTTAGTTAATTCCAGATGTAGTCAAGTTGACATCCAAGAACAGCCATAGCAGATACCAACATATTTAAGGACATCAAGAATATCTTAGAAATCAGGCAGCGGTGGCACACACTTTAATCTCAGCAAAGGATTGGGAGGCAGAGGCAGGCAGATTTCTGCGTTCGAGGCCAGCCTGGTCTACTGAGTGAGTTCCAGGACAGCCAGGGCTACACAGAGAAA
>NW_022196904.1:136271634-136298100 GCF_008632895.1 Mastomys coucha
AAAAAAAAAAAAAAAAAAAGATGGCATAGGAGGACACACCCTGAGCCCTGAGCCCTGAGCCCATGTCACTGAATTTCCCATGCCATTTGAGATCCATCACAGCTTTGGAATTTCATTTTTTATCTTCAGGTTGCCCAATTTCATCTTTTTATATGTAGTGTTAATGACTAAAGAAGCTCTATTTTCTCCTAGACATTCATTTTGTTACCCACCAGCCATTTGTCTCTGACTCCAGTCCCTAGAAGTTAAGTTCCCAGTAACCCTGACTCCTCCCACACACCCAAAAATGTACAACTGTGACTATCTACTTATTTTTGTTTGTTTGGTTGGTTGGTTTGGTTTTTTCGAGACAGGGTTTCTCTGTATAGCCCTGGCTGTCCTGGAACTCACACTGTAGACCAGGCTGGCCTCAAACTCAGAAATCCACCTGCCTCTGCCTCCCAAGTGCTGGGATTAAAGGTGTGTGCCACCACCGCCTGGCGACTTTCTATTTATTATGATATGACTAACTGTTTTTTTTCTTTTCTTTTCTTTTCTTTCTTTCTTTCTTTCTTTTTTTTTGCTTCTGTAACTTGATTACACAGATACCCAAAGACTGTTTTGAGTTGCTTGATCATTTAACCTGGAAGAACAGAAATTTTTATTGCTTGTATAGATATTGAAGTCCTTCCCCAAACCACACCTTCATGGCAATCTCAAATTTGACTCAGAGATTGGTTATCCTGATGGCAGCTTACCAGTAAGTCTGTTAATTATTATTTGATTGGGTCTATGGTCTTTTCCCAGGGGTCACAAACTCTGTGACACCTCTCCCATGTAGACACTCAAGAGCACTCTGTAAAAGGATGAATCCATGTTGGTCTATAGTCATTCTGGTTTGTTCTGTTTCATGGAATGTTTATTCTTACTCAAGTTTTTGATTTCTTTAACCTTTAAAGTTTTTTTTAAAATTGTTTTATGTGTATAGGTATTTGGATGCATTCTACACATGTGTGGTGCCAGAAAAGGGTATTGAATCCCCTGGAATTGGAGATAGATGGTTGTGAGCTGCCATGTGGGAGCTGAGAACTAAACCAGGGTCTTTTCCAAGAGCAGCAAGCCTTCTTAACCACCAAGCCATCTCTGCAGCCCCCCCAAATTTTGACTTTTATTTTCTCAGTTGGTCAGGGCTCTTTATATATTGAGGATCCACTACTTACTGCTGATCCTGTGTATAGGTTTGGTGGGTCTACTGTAAATCAAGTCAGTGCTTGCCCATGCTTTGCCAACTGCAACATGCTTCTCATAGTTGGCTCTCAGTTAAATCTATTTTTTCCTTAAAGGAGAGAATCGAGACAAAGTTGCCTGTAACTCAGGCTCAGCTTGAACTAGCTATGTAGCCCAGGATGGCCTCAGACTACCTCTTCTTTTCCATCTCCTCCTTTTTGGAGACAGGTTCTCTCTGTGTAGTCCTGGCTGCTCTGCAGCTCCTCATGTCTGTCACTCATGATAACCTCGAACTCACAGAGATACCCCTACTGGGATTAAAAGTGTGTGCCACCACATCTCAATTTTTTAATCTTTTTTTTTTCTGCCTCTCTTTTTTTAGGGGAAATTACAATTTCCCCCGCTACTACAAATTATGCAGTCAAGTTTCCAACATTTGGGGAAGTTGCAGGGGTCTGCATATTTGGAGTGGAAACTTCTAATCTTAATCTCCAAGCTTTCAAGGAGTTCCAGGGCTCCTTACTGGATGGTGCGGGCTCCAACCTCAACAGTGTCACCTTGTGCCAGTGAGGAGTCATAGCAGCAGTGGACTCCCGGATTCCACTTGCTCCACCTGAAGGAGAAAGAGTCCAACTAAGTGAAAGACTACAAATTATGGGAAATTTAGAATTGGCAAGGAAGGGAGGATCCTCAAAATAAATATATCCTAGCCAGCAGCACTTAACTGAAAAACATTAATTGAGGTAAGCCAAGCACAGAAAGGCAAATCCTTGATGATCTCACAGCCTTGATCTAAAACAATGAACTCCCAGAACCTGAGTAGAATGTCCGCTAGCTACCAGAGTGGGGTGGGGCAAAGCAGGGCAGTAGAGCAGAGGCAGGGTAGACGTGGGGGTGGAGGGACAGAACAGAGGACGCGGGAGCTGTTGGGGCGATGAAAATCAAAGGTTATGAAACTTTAAGCATCACACGAAGGTTAAGTGTCAAGATTTCTTTAGAAGGTTATGAAGGTTAAGTGTCTAGATTTTTTTTCCTTTGAGCTCTATTACAGCTAATAAGTACTGTACGTTTCCACAGATCAAAGAAGAATAAGTCTCAAATATCCTCATCCCCCCAAACATCAAACATTTGAGTTGATATATAGGTTAATAGCTTGATTTAATCATTCTATGTTATATCATAAATTATAAATTCACTTTGCACTTTGCAAGATATTTAGGTATAATTTTTGTTTGTTTTTTCACTTCTCTTTTGTGTTTGTGTGTGCACACGTTTGGCTAAAATTCCTTTCCTGGGGGAGATGCAAGCAATGTCTATCTCCATACCTACCTTGCTCCTAGGGTCCCAACAGCAGAATATTATCCCACCAAGGTTCACTCTGCAGATCAGAGCTTATCAGGCTCTCTTCAGAGTAATGGGTGAGAAGTTAAGTTAGGGCACCTCAAAGCTGCCGCCCTGGAAGCTTTGCACCCAGCATGCATGAGACACCTTAATTGTTATGAAATAATAATGAAGAAGCAGCAGGGGCAAGGAGTTACCTGGCAGGCCCACACCAAGGTGTCCCCTGAGAAATCGTGTCACAGGACAGACCTGGCATAAGGGAGGTTTATTTGAGAAGGGAGGGGAGTGAAGACCCAGAAAAGGGGTAGAGGCAGACAGAGCCATGAGGGCAAAGAAAGCAGGGACAGAGAAGGACAGAAAGGAGAACAGAAAGAAAGAGAGGCCGGGCCTGGCTCAGCGGGTAAGAGTACTGACTGCTCTTCCAAAGGTCCTGAGTTCAAATCACAGCAACCACATAGTGGTTTACAATCACCCGTAATGAGATCTGACGCCCTCTTCTGGTGCATCCGAAGACAGCTACAGTGTACTTACATATAATAATAAATAAATCTTTGGGCCAGAAGTAGTAGGGACTGAGTGAGCAGGATTGACCAGAGTGAGCAGAGGTCCTAAAAGTCAATTCCCAACAACCAGATGAAGGCTCACAACTATCTGTACAGCTACAGTATGTGCTCAAATAAAATAAATCTTAAAAAAAAAAAAAGAAAGAAAGAAAGAAAAAGAGAGGCCGGCCGAGAACATGTGAAAACAGAGAAAGAGAGAGAGAGAGAGAGAGAGAGAGAGAGAGAGAGAGAGAGAGAGAGAGAGAGAAGAGAAGAGAATGAGAAGGGATTAGGGAGTGGGGTGTTGGGATAGTAAGCAGTCCTTTTTGGGCATGGTTGCTGCCGCACCTGACTAGTGCACAGCAAGCAACGCATTGCTAGGTTCTTGTTGCTAGGTCTCTGGGAGGAGCCCAGAGGATTTGTATGTAAGCCAACATGTATGGCTGTGTAAGTGGAGCTCTGTCCCTAATCCTTCCTCAACCATATCCTCTAACCAGTGGTTCCCAACCTTCCTAAGGCTACAACTCTTTAATACAGTTCCTTGTGTTGTGGTGAACCCCAGCCATAAAATTATTTTTGTTACTACTTTATAACTGTAATTTCGCTACTGTTATGAATCATAATGTAAATATCTGATATGCAGGATTTGGGGACACGCAAACCCTGTGAAAAGGTCGTTTGTCGGCCAAATGAGTCTCAACCCACAGGCTGAGAACCACTGCCCTAGTCTTCAGAGACTGTGAATCCATGTGCAATTAGGATAGAACTGCGAACAACTGGTTGGAAGGGTAGCTGAATACTCAAGTGAGGGTCTCATGTCCTGCCCCCTCCTTCCAAGAGGCCCAGCTGTGATGTTGGGGGTTTATTCACTGTATATTCAGATGCTGATTGCTGTGCCCAGAGACAGACATTGGAACATCTCCTGTCTTCAAGATGTATAAAAATTCTTTTCCATTACCTTTGATTGGCTAATAAAGAGCAGATTAAGCCTAAAGATGGGCAGAAGAGACTAGGAGGAGACTTCCAATCCCAGTGTGGGGGGCTGAAGCACAAAGAAAGAGGCAGAGAAGAAGAGAGGAAGGAGAGAAGGATCAGGAGGGTGTGCCAGGAGTCACCATGAGGACACACATGGATCAGAGCAAGCCAGGGCAAGACTCAGATTGCAGGTAAAGGACCACATAGCTGGGAAGTAGGCAGCTGTAGAGGGCTAGAAGAGATGAGCATCTACCCAGCATACTGCCTGCAGCTTGTTCATAAATTTATTAGGTCTCTGTATCATTTTTTCGGGAGCTAAAATGGGCTAGAGTGGGCATAGAAATGCCCTGTTGTTACTTGAGAGCTAGAGGGCAAAGAAAAGCTCCCAGATTAACATCTACACTGTGGTGGTTTTTGGAGCAAGCCCAGAAAGAACTCCTCAGGATGATGGTAGTTTGGCTCAGAGGATAGTCCTGTACAAGAATATCTATGGTCAGGCCAGATGAAAACTGTGGATGCTATCCACACACACACACACACACACACACACACACACACACACACGCGTGTGTGTGTGTGTGTGTGTGTGTGTGTGTATGTGCATATATGGAAGCCAGAGAACAGCCTAGGATATCGTCATCGGGAAAGCCATTCACCTCCTATGAAACAGGTTTTCTCCCTGGGCTTGAACTCACCAATTAGGCTACACTGGATGGTTAAGATGGCCCATGAGCCCCAGGGATCCTCTGGCCATTACCTCCAGGCAAATGTATTACAGTGAATGTCCCATATGAAGCTTTTGTGGGGGTGGGGAGGGGGGTGCTGGGGATTGAACTTTAAATTACCAAGCTTGTAAGGCAAGTCTTTGGTAACGAATGCATCCCTTAGCTGGCCTTGGCAGTATGTGCTTTTAATCTTAGCAATAGGGAGGCAGTGAGGAAGGTGGATCTCTCTGAGTTCAAAGCCAGCCTGGTCTACATAGGTCCTGTCTTGAAGACAAACAAACCAAGAGAACTGTCTTAAAGACTTCAAAAAAAAATTCCTTCGTATATATTTTGCACACTCCACACGTATACACAAGATTTCTGTGGCAAAGCTTATTTTAACCGCTTTAGATAAGATACTCCTGGCAGCAGCTCCTCCAATGAGCTGAGGATAATTTCTGCCTCTCTGATCCAAAACCAGTGGATTTTTGTATCCAAGCAGTTTATGGAAATTTCCCTTTCAGTAAGAAAAGCCCTCCTTTCCGGCCCCTGTCCAAGTGTCCCAGAGGCTTGCAGAGCCTGCATCTTGGTTTATGATCTGTTTTGTTATTCCCTCATATACTTTTACACTCTGGAGATTTTTTTTCACCCTCTGTTTTCATGGTGTTTGTTTTTTTGTTTGTTTGTTTGTTTGTTTGTTTGTTTGTGACAGGGTTTCTCTGTGTAGCCCTGGCTGTCCTGGAACTCACTCTGTAGACCAGTCTGGCCTTGAACTCAGAAATCTGCCTGCTTCTGCCTCCCAAGTGCTGGGATTAAAGGCGTGCGCCACCACTGCCCGGCCTTCTTTTTCCTTATCTACGAAATAAAACAGCACCTACTTCACATGTCTGCCATGGTTAAAGGGATCTGGCTTTTCCTGCGTAAGATAGAAAAGGTCGTAGATTCTTATTTTATTCTCAACCTAGTGTCCTCTCCCCCTCACTAACCCCCGCCCCACCCTCCGTGGTCCACGTGCCTCGCGTAAATAAGCGAGCGCGCAAGCGCCAGGAATTGGTGCTCATTGGCCGCCCCGGCGATCTCCAGGGTTGTGGGAAGACACTCTGTCGCCTCTGACTCCTGGCTCCGCCTCGGGTCGCTTGATCGGCGAGTTTGCGGGTCAGTGAATCGGGGCGAGCAACTTCGACCTCGCTATGGCGCCCCTGCTGCAGCTTCTGTGGCTGCTGACGCTGCTCCCGATTGTGGCCCTGAGTCCAGTCTCCGCCAAGCCCTGGGTGGATGACGAGCAGGCCTGGAACTTGTCATCCCAGGAGCTGCTGGCGCCTGCCCGATTCGCGCTGGAGATGTACAATTACGGCCGTGCTGCGGGGACAAGGGCCGTGCTAGGGGCCGTGCGCGGGCGCGTCCTCCGGGTGAGGACGCGCGGGGAGCGGGCGTGGGGTCTGGGCCTGGGAATGGTGCAAGGTAGAGTTTGGCTTAAATTTGTGGTGATGGCCAGGACGGGAGAGGGAAGGACCTGTACAGACCTGTACCGGGTAGGGAGGCACAGATGGTAATTGGTCTTCTAAGAGGAGAAAGGGGCGGGGGGGGGGGGGGGGGGGGGGGGGGGGGGGGGGGGGGGGGGGGGGATGGCTGTGTCAGCCCCACCTTCTCCTCCATCCAGGCGGGCCGGGGCTCTCTTTTCTCCCTGGAAGCCACACTAGAGGAGCCAACTTGCAATGATCCCCAGGTGTGCCTGCTGCCTGAGCCAAAGAAAACAGTGGTGAGTGAAGGGGTTCAGCTATTGTTGGCCCTAGCTGGCCAGCAGTTGGAATGGGTCCTGTCGAGGCGTCGGTTACCCCTGAGATAGCAGTTAGAGACCAAGATGCTCTGAAAGGGTGGGTGTCTGGGTGCTGGGTGTCTGCTGCTGGCCTCCCTCTTTCAGCAGGTTATGACTGCCTTCCATGTGGCTCTCCTTTGGGGAACTTCTAGCTGTTCTTGCCAAGACCTTGTTCCAAACTGTCCCGAGACTGTCTTCTTTCTTTCCCTCCAGCTCTGCAGTTTTGAAGTCCTGGAAGAGCTAAAAGAACACCTGCTGCTGAGGAGGGACTGTAGCCCAGTGAATGGCAAGGTTACAGGTGCTGGGATAGTTCAAGGAGACTGGGATAGCCCAGACCATACTTGAGTCAGAATCCAGCCTTGATTACTTCTCTGTTCCAACCCTATCCAGAGTACAGAAATGAGACCTCCTTCCACTCATTCCTTCCGTTGTTAGACAAGGATCCCCTGCCCCAGGTGAGGAGCCTGTGTCTGGGAGAGACAATGGCCCCTTACTCCTCTTTGCCTTCTCTTCTCTCTCTCTCTCTCTCTCTCTCTCTCTCTCTCTGCATGCCTTTCTCTCTCTTTTCCTCTCACTTCCTCTTCCCATGGTGACTTCCCTGTCCTGGTTCTCCAGGGTAGAACTCTCAGTTAGTATGCTATGGTCTGGCTGAATTTGTAAACGAGCACCCTTTTGCCTTGTTAGGACTTTTCTGTGAAGATGGCCCCACTTTTCAAGGATTTCATGACCACCTATAACCGGACTTACGAATCAAGGGAAGGTAGGCCCCAGCCCTGTCCGTACCGTCTCAATCGGACTTGGCACCTTGGTACTGAGAAAATAAAGAACACAAGTGTTGAGTTATTTCTCCACTGGTAAAATGAGCCAGATCAAGCCAGATTAGATTAGATTAAATGCAGGTTTATTGGGAAACTGCTCTCTGGGGAGTTCATTGGCCCCAAGGACTAGGCCATGGAAATCACCATGGGGAGAGAGGGTGAGGGAGAGAAAGAGAGAAAGGGTACACACAGAGAGAGAAGAGAAGGAGAAGAGAAAAGGGAGAGAGTGAGGAGACCAGGACCAAACAAAAAGGATTTTGTGTCTCTCAAGGACCCCACATCCCTAAGCTCCTATCCAGCTTTCTAGGCAGCCATCTTGTCAAGAAGTGGCCTCTTTCCTCCTTCCATCTTATCTTCCTAACCAGAAACCATGGGCTTCATCCCTCTAGGCAGGAGGGTTTAAGACTTAGACCAGATTCTCTGTTGGATTTGCTCTGTCATGGCCTTTCTGGTCACCTCTCCTGGGTGACAGACACCCTCAAGTCTCATTTAGGTTACTGCTTTTATAGTCAATAAGTCATTGCTCCAGTTTGGGCCCCCAAAGTTGAGCACGCCTCTCATGTTGTCACTTTTGAAGTCTGCTTCCCTCATGTCCTATTCTGTGGGCCCCAGGGATCTATCCTTATAAACAGCTTCAAGGACTAAGGCAGTGACTCAGTTAATAAAGCCCTTGCCTTGAAAGTGTAAAGGCCTGAGTTCAATCCCCCAGAACCCACCAAAGAAGCCCAGTATGGTAGCCTGGACTTGAAAACCCAGCAGCAGTGAAAAGGGAGAAAAAAATAGGCTCATCCCAGCTGGCCTAGCTTACTTGAGTTCCAAGCCCACCAAAAGAGACCATTGTACTTCAAACAAAAGTGAGAGGCCTTGAGAAATGACACCAGAGGTTGTTCTTTGGTCTCCACATATAGCACACACTCATGCACACACATGTATGCATACAGAAGTATATAAAAAGGCACATACTCATTTGTGCACATACACAAAGGTGTATACATACAGCACACGTGCACACATGTATGCGCATGCATACATATACAAAGTCACCCACTCATGTGCACACACGCACACACTAATTCACACATATACTCATACACACAGTTATTCACACTCACAATCAAACACACTCAGAAGCTTACCCCCACTTATCTCTCCTTTTATGATCCAGTTGGGTTCAGGACTCTCTCCTTCCCTTTGATCCTCAGAAGCCCAGTGGCGCTTGACTGTCTTTGCCAGAAATATGATACGGGCACAGAAGATTCAGGCCCTGGACCGTGGCACAGCTCAGTATGGGATCACCAAGTTCAGTGACCTCACAGGTGGGCATGGTGACCAAAGACTGCGTAGAACTTGTGCTCCTCAGGTTTCTGATGAGGGCTGGCTTAAAACACTCATTCCTCTCTGCCTTGTCCGTCTCTACCTACAGAGGAGGAATTCCACGCCCTCTACTTGAATCCCCTCTTACAAAAGGAGGCTGGAGGGAAGATGAGTCTAGCCAAGCCCATAAATGATCCCGCCCCACCTGAATGGGACTGGAGGAAGAAAGGAGCTGTCACTGAAGTGAAGGACCAGGTTGGAGTCCCAGAAGTGGGAATAGGAAGGCAGTCTGCATGAGGCCTGAAGATAGCGCCTTGAACGTGACCATTGTCTTGCAGGGCATGTGTGGCTCCTGCTGGGCCTTCTCTGTCACAGGCAACGTGGAGGGCCAATGGTTCCTGAACCGGGGGACTCTGCTCTCCCTGTCAGAGCAGGGTGAGCATCCTGCTCTAGTCCCCTTTCCCCAAGCCAGCCCCTTCAGAGGGCCCCTTGGAACCAGCCTTCTGTCTCCTAGAGCTCTTGGATTGTGACAAGGTGGACAAGGCCTGCATGGGTGGATTGCCCTCCAATGCCTACACAGCCATAAAGAACTTGGGTATGTGTTAATCTGGTTGGGAGGGGCAGCAGGTACCCCCTCTTTGCAAGAGGTCATGAGAGTCACACAGAACTGGGTCCTGGTCTTTACCCTCTCTGACTGAAGACCTACAGTAAGTCAAGTTTGTCAGAGCCTCAGTTATCTTAGCTGTGAAATGGGATATACAATGTCCACTTGGTATGATTGTCTCCAAGGGCAAGTGATGTAGTGAATAGATGTAAGATTCTGATGCATAATAGGGACCCAGTGAATCTTGGTGTTTTCACTTCCTGGAAGTCTATGTTCTTATTATTCTGCCAAACTAGACAGTAACACATCTTTCTCCTGAGGGGAGGTATTAAATTCAGCCATGGGCTGCAGTGGTAGAAGAATGGTGAGCTAAGAGCCTGAGGTAGCTTAGAAAGAAGCTGTTCCAGGAGCCTTCAAGACAATGTGACCTTCAAGTGTGTGAGCTACTACATTAGCAGTAGACTGTCAAAGCAGAACAAGCAACAGATGGCAAAGGTGCCAGGCAGCCTGAGATAAGGCCTGAGCGAGGAGGCAGAGGTGGGAGTGGAGTCCTGTCTTTGTTGATACTGTAGCTCCTTCCCCACACCCTCTCATCCCTAGATGTGTCATTGCTAGTCTGAGGAGATTCCTCAAAGGGATTCTGGGGCCCTGGGGATGTGTAAGGAGCATGTGACCTCATGTCTGTGGGAGGCTCAGTAGTCTTGTCTGTGAGAACATGAGTAAGTGATAAGCAATAGTCTACTTGTTCCCCAGGAGGGCTGGAGACAGAGGATGACTACGGCTACCAGGGTCATGTTCAGACCTGTAACTTCTCAGCACAGATGGCAAAAGTCTACATCAATGATTCAGTGGAGCTGAGCCGGAATGAGAATAGTGAGTGGGGGTCCCCATGGGTAGATCCATGATGGTTGATGCTGCTGGGCCAAGGTACCACTGGCACTGCCTTCCCCTTTCAGAGATAGCAGCCTGGCTGGCCCAGAAAGGACCAATCTCAGTTGCCATTAACGCCTTTGGCATGCAGGTGAGGTCCTGACCTCGTGTGTCCCTCCCCATCTCGTCTGTGCCTTCCTCATTTCCCCTTTAAGCTGGCCCCCTTGCTCCCTGTTTTCTTCTCAGTTCTATCGCCACGGGATCGCTCACCCATTCCGGCCCCTCTGCAGCCCTTGGTTCATCGACCATGCCGTGTTGCTGGTGGGCTATGGCAACCGTGAGTTCCACCAGCTTCCTGCTTCCCTTCTATCTACCTCAGGCCCTAGTCAGAGGTTAGATAGCAGCTTCTCAGGCCTTCTGAGCGGGATCATCCTGGTCATGCCTGAGAACCTTGTCCTGAACACCAGCCTCAGAAAAACACCTGTGTGGTTTGTAGGAAGGAAGCTGGGTCTGAGGGAGGTTGGAGGGTTATTCTAGAGGCAATTGGACAAGTGCTTTCTCCAAGCCTTAGAGGTGCATGAGGTCTCCGTGAGGATGGTAGGTGGACCTTACGGGCTCTTTCCTGTTTTCCTACTTCCTGTTACACCATAGGCCAACTGAAGGATATTTGAAGGGTGCAGTGTATGAATCTCTGAGTGGAGATGGGTCTCTGACTTCTTGTACTCCATATTGCTCTCCAGGTTCCAACATTCCTTACTGGGCCATCAAGAACAGCTGGGGCAGTGACTGGGGTGAGGAGGTGAGTTTTGCCTGGTTGGCCCCCAACCTCCAGCCTCTCCCTTACTCAAGCCCTCTAACCAAGCCCCGATGTCCTGCAGGGTTACTACTATTTATATCGTGGGTCCGGGGCCTGTGGTGTGAATACCATGGCCAGTTCAGCAGTGGTGAACTGAGAGACTTGCTGGCTCAGGACCTGATGTTGACCACAGTGGTCCCTTCCTTAGCCTGACTCATGCTCAGGCCCTTCCTCAAGAGACAGAGCTGGTTGAGGGACAGGCACTTTGTGCCTCAAGGTGAGCAGTGGGCCCTGGGCCCCTTCTTCCCTCCTTCCTCTCATGCTCACCTGAAGTTTCCCAGCTGTGTCTTTGTGGATTGTGGTAGCCAAGAGGATCCTGGGGTGCAGGAGGCTTTCATGGAAGCCAGCGCTGGGACAAGAACCTTGAACTACAGTATGATGCAGGATGAATATACTCATCATAAAACTAGATTTGTCCTCAGCAGGCTCTGTCTTTCTGCTTTGGTGTTCCTCAGTCTGATGCTGTAAATTTTCGGGTCCCTTTCCACATCCAAGATAGTCATAACCAGCCTTCTCTAAGAGCAATAAAGAGGTAGCCTGCTCTCTTTGTGTGGTGTAAGTGCTTAGTCTCTGACAAAATGATGGGTCTTAGGGACCCCTGGTGGGTCAGGGTGGGGTAGCTGGTCCCACCAAGGGGCACCAGGGGTCAGGTTCCCCTTAAGAATCAAAAGCAGGGCTGGAGAGATGGTTCAGTGGTTAAGAGCACTGCTTTTCCAGAGTTCCTGAGTTCAATTCCCAGCAACATTTCCAGCTTACAACCATTGGTAATGAGGTCCGATGCCCTCTTCTGGTGTGTCTGAAGACAGTGACAGTGTACTCATATAAAATAAATAAATCTAAAAACAAACAACAACAAAGCAAAAGCAGATGGAGCAGATGGGAAGAGGCCCTCAGCCTGATCTTTATTCAGATGGCACTGGATGATTTGAAGCCCTCGCTCTGAGGGACCGTGGAATCCACCACAGGAAGTGCCCTCTCTCTTTTTCCACTAAGAATGTCAGAGGTCACTCTCTCCATAGAGGGCACTAGAGAAAGCCACGTAGTCCAGGGCTCCAGACGGAGCCCCAGACCCTTTGTAGGGTGCCATCCGACGGATGCAGTACTCAGCCTGCTCTGCTGGAAGCTCTCTCCGAAGCTCTTCTGGAGTAATGTAGTTCTAGAAAAGAGGAGACATTAAGGGCCCATGGGTCTTGGTTTATGTCCTAGCTTCCCTCCCAGCCCCTCCACCGAGTGAGATTCACCTTGTCTCCTGCCAGGATTTTGAAGGAGGCTACCACTTGTTCAGCTGTGTCCGTCTCAGCAGTCTCTCGGGTCATGAAGTCAATGAAGGCTTGGAAGGTCACAACCCCAGCTGCATTGGGGTCCACCATAGTCATGATTCGAGCAAACTCCACTTCTCCCTACAGAGACAGAGGTTAGGCCCTGTGTCCATTCATGCTAAAGGCAAGAGGTCTTGCTCCTCATGTTCCCTCCTGAGCATTTTCCATACTTGGCTTATATCTTCCCCAGTGACAAGATACCCTCTTCTTCCCAAGACATCAGTCAGCTTGACTTCAGGGAGTCCCTCATGCTACGCAGGAAAGAAGTAGCCATTTGCCTGTGGCAATTTCTCCTCTTACTTCATGGTTCAGATAGTTTACAACTTAACATTATTTCTTAGAGGGGGAAAAATGGCCCAAGCTAAGATCACATAGGACTAGTTAATTTGCTGGACAGTGGTGGTGCATGCCTTTGATCCCAGCACTTAGGAGGCAGAGTCAGGCCAATTTCTGAGTTTAAGGCTAGCCTGGTCTACAGAGTGAGTTCCAAGACAGCCAGGGCTATACAGAGAAACCCTGTCTTGAAAAAGAAAAAGAAAAAAAAAGGACTAGTTAATTTACCTCTCAGTGTCTTACATAGCCTTTGTGTGAGTGTGATGAGCAGAAAAGATAATTTGTGTGAAGAGGCAGCCAGGTAGGAGGAAGGGATCTGATGATACTTCTGAAGTGGCCATGAGACTCACCAGATCATAACCCATGGAGATGAGGCAAGCTCGGAAGTCATCAGGCTCCATCATCCCATTCCGCTTCTGATGAGGACAAATAGATATCAGGCTTGGTCTCCAAATCCTACTAGCCCCCAAGTCTGTTAGCCCACAGGACTTAGCCCCCACTGACCCGGTCAAAGTGGTTGAAGGATGCGCGGAACTCATTGAGCTGCTCCTGGCTCAGGCCCTTGGCATCTCGAGTCAGTACCTGGTTTTCTACCTCATTGATGGTGCGGGCAATGGAGGTGAGCAACTGCTCCCAGCCCACACGAATGTGCTAGAAAGTGAGATACAGGGCCGTCAGTGTGTGGCCAGGTCTTGGTCCTTACTCCAGTTTTATTTCTTTTTTGGTTTGTTTGGAGACAGGGTCTCTAAGTAGCCCTGGCTCTCCTGGAACTCTCTATGTAGATCAAGCTGGCCTCAAACTCACAGAGATCCATCTGCCTTTGCATCTCAAATGCTGTGATTAAAGACATGCACAACCATACCTGGTTGTCTAGTTAATTGTACTCTTAATTCACTGTGTGGCATTGGGCAAATCCTCCCCCTTATTGGACCTCTTAACCCTACCTCAAGGTTCCCTTAAGTGACTCTAAGCAGCCCTTTCTGTCTTAAAGTTTGATTAAATGTTGATTGACCAGCATGGCCAATCCTGAGTTTAGAAAGAATGCTTTGTGACTTTGAAGAAGTCTCTTTTCTCCCTCCCTCTTTCCTTCCTTGTGCCATAAAGCCCAAGCTGACCTTGAACTTGCTACATAGGTGAGAATGACCTTGAACTCCTGATCTTCAAACATCTCAAGTGATGGCCTAAGCGATGTGCACCACCGTACCTAACCTAGACAAGTCACTTTCCATTGCAAGACAGCCAGACTGCCATAGGGACATTACAAAGCTGAATTGGCAACTCTCCTGGGACAGACAGGCTCTCTCCAGCTGTAGTCAAGCCAGGCTTCCCTTCCCTTTCTCCCAAGGGCGAGACCCCACCTCCATGCTGTAGACTGTGTGCTTGTTGTCAAAGACTAGGCTCTCCTGCAGCAGCTGGTGGTCACCCTCCAGCCGGTCGATGTTGCTCTTGTAATTGATGATGTTCTGTTCCTGCTGTCGCAGACCTGCCATCTGCTCCTCCAGAGAGCCAGCCAGCCCAGCTGCCAGCCGCCCTACTTCCTGCAAGGATACCCAGGCAGAATAAGAACTCTCAACTCCCTGTGGGCTGGTCCTCATCCTAATCCCTGTGTTGGCCCAGCTCTCCAAGCCCTTACCTCCACCTTTCCCTGGATCCAGGGTCCTATGGCATTGGCCTGGGCTGCAAACTGTCGCCGGAGCCTCTCATTCACCTGTTGCCGGGCCAGCTCCTCCTGCAGTGTCTGGTCACGGCTGGGTACCAGCTTTCTGACCTGGAAAGAAGAATGGTCATACCATAGCCAACTGTGGGGGCCGGGAGATGGTGCTGAGGCAAGATGGCCTTCAGGCTCTCAAACCTCAGTTATTGTTCTCCTGAGCCAGAATGGGATATGTGGATAAAATCTGAGGCAAATGGCTTCATATTTACAGGCTTCAGGTTCCTCATCTGTAAAATGGGACCAATGGCACATATTTAGGTGGGCTTGTGGGTGGTATGCAAACAATATTCTATATGTCTGTTGGTCCTGATAGAGGAATGATATTGGAGGTTTATACAGTGCCATGTGGAATCTGTGGTAGGCCCCAGATGGATGAGAGTGGGCTTTACTCTCCGTATCTTGGGACAACAGAAACCTCATTGATTCAAGTGTGTGAGAACAAGTGGGGACCAGGCAGGGCTGCTGGTTGCACTCACTGTGTCCCACTTATTGTTGATGTCCTGCGAGCTGAGGGTGATGTAAGGGTTGCCGGACTTTGGCCGCAGTCCGTATGTTTGGCAGATCTTCTGGATCTCTCCTTGAATGCCCAGGATGGCACCTCTCTCTCGATCAGCCTCAGGCAACGTTGCCTTGAACTGTTCATGTGCTGTGAGCAGGCTCTGGGGAAGAATCAGCCAGTACATCCATTTATCACAGGCAACAGAGGGGGCAGAACAGGAAGCTAGAACCCCTAGTAGTTGGTTCAGGACTGGTCCAAAAACCTATGCCTCTGGTCTCTCATCCAGCACTCTATATAACTGGGTCAGGTTTTTTTGTTTTGTTTTGGTTTTTTTCCCTGCTTCCTATTTCTGTTATACAGGAACCCAAAGGTTTGGTTAATGAGATGTGAGACCAGTTTTCCTCTCATCACATCCAATGCTTTCCAAGCTTTTCCCTAATGCCTTCACTCACCTGGGTCTCCTCCACAGAGTGCACAAGCCACACATCCTGCAGGTCCTCAATAGCCCCATCCAGCCAGTTATTGAAGGGGGCTGCCCGCCGAGCAAACTCCAGCTGCAGCTGGTCAATGGTTTCCAGGAGCTTCTCCATCCTCTAGAGGCCAGAGGGACCATGGATCAGATCCTTTGCAGCTTGCTGGCCTCATCACCTTGCCCTCAGTTCCCTGGCCCTCCTGCCCACCTCTAGTGCGTCCCTCCTCTTCTGGGTCAGTGTACCCAAGTTATCCCACTGGTCACAGATGGCTTGGCAGCGGCTATTCACCGAGGCCGCCTCATGGTAGTCGAGCTCACTGAAGGGGCAAATGGGGAATGAGTGTAGAGTCAGACCCTGGTGAGACCCAAGGCAAGGTAATGGTGCAGGAGTTATAGGGTTAGGTAGCCAGAGCAAGTGTGGGGCAGAGGAGCTATTCTTCCAGGGCTCTCAGTGTATTCCTTCAGGAAGATTGGCACTGGAATCCTCAGCTCCAGTCACTGGAGGCTGTCCCGATGTGGCTCCTGGTGTTTCAGAAGCAGGGTTATAGGAGAAGGGAAATTGGAGGTTGTGGATGGTAAGACCGAGGCTGACTGGGGTGGTAGGCTAATATCCTGAGGTGAAGGGGGTTTCCAGGTTGTGGGAGAAAGGACAGTAGATAACTGTACAGGCAGCAGAGAGGGTAAAAGGCTGGGGATGTTGTTTCAGGAAGGGCGTAAGGAAGTAATGGTGTGAAAGGACACCGGATGCATCCACTTGTTTACCAAGGGTCAGACAGAGAAGTAGGGCAGGGCTCCATGAGGAAGGGGTGGGGGAGGGTCTTTGGCCACGCCTACTTGAGTTCCTGGGCCAAGGCAGCGATGTGTTCCACCCGGTCTTGGTGTGCAGCCAGGTCACTCTCAAAGGCCTCGTGACGTCGCAAGAGGGCACGCACCTCCTGCAGCGAAGCTGACTCATAGTCGTGCTGGTTTAACATTTCCTCTTTGCCTGCTCGGGAAGAAAACAGGGTCCTGCCACCCAGAGGCCGCCACAGCTGGAGTTAACACTCCAGCATACCCTGAGATGCTAGCCTGATCTTTTGCTTTGCTTAAACGATGATGTCAGTGTTCCTTGACCCAACACCGGCTAGGATGCTACAAGGAATTTCTCGAAATTGAGCACTCCCCCCCCCCACCCCCGCTTTTTGTTGTTAGTTTTTGGTTTGTTGTTGTTGCTTATTTTTTTGGTTTGGTTGGCTGGTTGGTTTGAGACTGCGTCTCTATGTAGTCCTGGAGCTTGCTATTTTGACCAGGCAGACCTCAAACTCAGAGATCTGTCAGCCTCTGCCATCACCACCCCGCCTTTGAACTACTCCATTCTTCTCAATCTTTTTATCTGGCTTCATTTACACCATTGCTTCCCCAGCACCTGGCACAGTGCCTGACAACTTGGTGGATGGCAGACCCTCCATGAATAATTACTGTATGAATGGATAATAAGTGTTTGTGCCTGTATGTGACATTGTTTTATGAGTAATGATTACTATAATTTTATAAATAAAGAGCATCTTCATCATCAACAACAACATAACAGTGGTAAGAACATTTCATTAGAGGCCCCTGCATTTTGCAGGGGGTGACCAGTAATAAATGTTCAGAGATTGCCCTAGGGTCACCTAACCTGTAAATGTCAGAAAATCCTTTTTTTGTTTGTTTGTTTCTGAGTCAGGGTCTCTCTACTAGCTGTCCTGACACTCATTATATAGACCAGGCTGGCCTCAAACTCAAAGATCTGCCTCCCTCTGTCTCCCCCCACTGCGGTTAAATGAATGTGCCATCATAACTTCAGAAATTCTTATAAAAATGTCCAAACTACTGTTATTCACTATGCCATAATCCATCATGAATGCTTGTTCATTTATTTTAACTGAACAGATTGGTTTTTAAGGAGTCGTTCTTTTTAACATTTGTTTCCATGTTTATGTGTGTTTTGTCTACACATATATATGTACAGCACAGACATGTGTGATGCACAAGAAGAGTGTTCTGGATGCCCTGGAACTGGAGTTACACATGGCTGTGAGCGACCATCTGGGTGGGTGCTGGCACTTGAACCCAGGTCCTCTGCAAGAGTGGTCAATGCTAATGTAATTACTGAGCCCTTCCTCCAGCCCCAAGGGCTCATTCTTTTGTAGGACTGAAATCTCTGACAGACTCCTGAGTGGAGGATGTCATGGAGAGTGATCTATTTGACTCATGCAGTATTCTGTATCAATATACTTGGAGTATGACAGTGATGTTGAGATTAGGGACAGGCTTATCTTTGGACACCTGTTTCATATACAGAAGCTAAGTGACAAATTAGTCAAGAGTACAGAGGACCAGAGCCTGGGAGGAGGGAGGTAAAGTTTATAGATAACAAAACTAGTCCCAAGAGGAACCTGGATTGATTGCATAGCAGCAAGTCAGGAGGGAATGAAAAATCTTATCTTCAGCCAGGTTCGGTAGCTCACGTCTTTAATCCCAGCACTTAGGAGGCAGAGGCGGGTGAATCTCTGCCTGATCTACATAGGGAATTCCAGGCTAGTTAGCACTAACTATGTAGTGAGGCAATTTCTGAAATTGGGGGTTGGGGGAGAATGTTTTTTTGTCTCCAGTTCCCTGCAGAGAATCTGCCTGTGTTCCTGTGCATTTTGTCTCAGGAAGAAGTCTAGCCCCATGAACTATACCTACCCCGGGTCCAAGCTTCATGCAGGGAAGCCTTCTGTTGGAACTTCTCAGCCAGGTGCTGAAGCCTCTGCAGACGCCTGATCTCCGAAAGCAGCCAGTCCTCATAGCCCTTCTCCACCTGCTCCAGTCCCCGCCATGCATTGGCTATGTCCTGTGTAGAAAACAAAGGCGGCCTCCATCACAGTTCACCCATTATGCAGATGGGGATCAAGAACCTAAGGTCACCCAGGACATATGGACAAAGCTAGAGCACCCTCACGCCTAGCCGAGCTCACCGAAACCAGCTTGCCCTCTGAGGGCATGAAAGCAGGTCGGTGGCTCAGGCGCAGCTTGGTCTGCAGCGTGTTGAAGTTGATCTCCAGCTGGCACTTCTCCTGCACACGGGGAGGCTTGTGCAGGCGTCGATAGTCCCGGAAGTCCTCCAGCTTGCGCTGCATGGCACTCATGCTGGGTTCACCCACACGGTTCTCTAGCCATGGGACAGTGCGGCGGATCCACTCCAACAGCTGCCAGGGTCAGAGCAAGGCAGAGAGTTCTGCGCTGACCTTCATACCTCACCCACCCATCTCCACTCCACACATAGACTGTGGCCAGAGGGTCGGGCCTCAAATACATGGAAGGCACTTTCAAAACTACGGAGCACAGAGCAGGGTAGTCTGTTCTTAATAGTCAGAGAAGGAGTGGGATACTTAAGTGGTGCGTGTGTATGTGTGTGTGTGTGTGTGTGTGTGAGAGAGAGAGAGAGAGAGAGAGGGAGAGAAAGAGAGAGAGAGAGAGAGGGAAAGAGAGAGGGAGAGAGAGAGGAAGAGAGAGCGGGAGAGGGAGAGAGAGAGGGAGAGAGAGGAAGGTTGGGATTTGAATCTAGGTTTTTCTCATAGTCTAGACAAGCACTCTATCACTGAGCCACATCCCACTTCCAGGACAATCTCTGAGCCCAGGGGCCAATATATGTTGGCATGGAGACAAAGGACATATGGCTGCCTAAATACAAGGGAAGGAAGGAATCAGTGAATGAATGAGCAGTGAGTGAATCAGCAATGACCAGGAGAGTTTTGGTTGAGAGAGGGCAGGAGATAGATGATGGGAGGCAGGCCAGAGAAAGCTGGAAGAAGGCTCTGCAGACTCATGCCATAGGTTAGAGGAGCTGGGAGGTCAGCTGGGACAGGGGAGGAGCACACTAGGAAGGGGCTCTCTGGCCCTAGCCTCACCTCACTGGCCAGCTTCTCGTACTCCTCCATCAGCTTCTCATTTTCCTGGTTCACAGCTAAGACCTTGCAGATCCTGTTGGCAGCAGTCTCTGCCTAAGGTGGAGACAGCAAGAGGGCTTAGAACAAGCTACCCCAGACACCAGCCTTCCTCCCTCAGTAATGCCCTTAAAAGCCTGGTCCATGTACAAATCGAGAAAGACAGGTAAGCATATCTTTAAGGTAAGAGGAAGCTCTCAAGGCAAAGGCTTCTGCCCCAAGCTCCCTGAAAATCTATCGTTTAAAATGGAGACAGTGGCCCTCCCTCCCACTTATATACCTCCATACCTTCAAATGTTGGGCTAACGCCAAGGTTGGGCCATCAGCCCCTACCTAGGCAGCAATGCCTTCAGTGGGGGCAGCAATGAGGCCCTCCTTTACCTGCTCAGCCCCAGCAAACGCATGGTAGAAGCAGGAAACATAGGTCATGATAGCTTTCTCATCTGGTTTGGGGGTGTTCACAATATCTGGGGGAGGACAGCAAGGTAGGTTTTGTTTGTTTGTTTGTCTATTTTGAGGCACGGGGAATCAAACCCAGGGCTTTTCCCATGATAGGTAAGTGCTCTACCACTTAGCTCCATCCTCAACTCTTCTCTCATACTGTGTATGCTAACCAAAGCCAGAGTGGGGAATGAACGCGAGACTCTCCCCTCCATGAAGAGAATATCCTCAGAATGACAGAATGATAGGAAATGCTCTAAGATCACCCCAGGTCCTGGAGTGAGACCATGCATGAGTGTGTAGCCACTGAGGCCCTCATGAGGAATCGGTACACACTGCCTGGTGCTCCCAGCCAGTCTGCAACTGAGTCTCTCTGCTTTTTCTCTAAGTCTTAGGATTTCCTTGGGGTGGGGGGCTGAAAGCTGTAGGGGGAGGAGCCGATACTAAATCTGGTTCCCTAATTAGATCTTAATTTGGTCAATAAAGAAGGTGGGAGCCAATTGCTGGGTGAAGGGTAAAAAAGTAGGACTTCCAGGTCCCAGGAGGAAGAAGAGACCTGAGGAAAGTAAAGGGGCTTTTTTTTTGGGGGGAGGGGCAAACTTTGAAACAAGCAGCACCCACCAACCATGTAAAATCTTGGGGTTGCTAGAAGTGGCAGCCTCTGTCACCAGCGGATGGCTGATAAAGGCTAGCTGATAAGGTTAGGGCAGGAGATTCTGTACCCAGAAGTTGTGTTATCTGGCAAGTTCAAAGATAATAAAATTGTCTGAGTGCTTTTTACTCTTCGAAGCAAAGGTGAAGGTGGGCAGAGACAGTAGCCAGGCCACAGATGGAGGCTTGGCAAAGCCAAGTAGGGAGTCGGGCTAGCCAAGCTAGCAGAGCTAGCGGGGAGGAATTGAAGAGAAGGAGGCAGCTCCCGCCCGGCTCCTGGGTTTCCTGGGTTGGGGTATGATTGCGATTGAGTTGGAGCAAAGGGAACCCTGAGAGGTCAGAGCACGGGGTGAGCTCTTGGGCAAGGTAGAAGTGTGTTTTGTTTTGTTTTGGTTTTTGTTTTGTTTGTTTGTTTGTTTGTTTTTCTGAGACAGAGTTTCTCTGTATAGCCCTGGCTGTCCTGGAACTCACTCTGTAGACCAGGCTAGCCTCGAACTCAGAAATCCACCTGCCTCTGCCTCCCAAGTGCTGGGACTAAAGGCATGCGCCACCACCACTTGGCCCAGAAACGTGTTTTTAAAATTTCACGCAACAGAAAGCAGTTCTCTGTGGTACACAGACATCCAGGGTACCATGCAGCAATGCTCAGAAAATATTTGATGCTCCATTGACTGGACATTGCATGGGCCCAGGATCCATAGGCAGAATGTGCCCCAGAGAAGCTTCCAGTCGTGGGAACCAATATCCTGGATAATCAGGACGCTTGGATTTATGACAGATTGAATCCGTTCCATAGAGGAAAGCCAGGAGAGGGAGGGCAGGGGAGAGCGTAATGGAAAGCTCATGGAGAAGAATGATGGCAGGAAACTTTGTAGCATATGTCTACAATTCCAGTACTTGGGTGTGACGGAGGCGTAAAGTTCAAGGCCAGCCTGAGATACATGAATCTCTGTCTCAAAAAACATTAAGACCTTGAAAAGAAAGAAGGGGATAGAGTAGGAGGCAGGAGTAAATATCACTAGAGGAGGGGAGAGGAGGGGACTGTGTGAAGGTTGAACTGGGTCAAGTGAGCTCTTAATGCTGCTCTCATTCATTGACCTACCTTCTGCATCCAGCATCTTAGGGATGTCCAGGTATTTCTCTGCCACCTCGAAGGCAGTGTTCAGGTTTCCAATTGGGTCGTCCTAGATAGGCGTGAGGGGGGAAGGGGAATGGTCAGCTGAAGGCAGAGACTGCAGAATTGGGTCTGTGAGTTATAGAGGCCCACCTTGCGAAGCTTGGCATAGTCAATGAGGTCTGGCCGGTGGCGGTGGATGAGAGCGCAGAGGGCCAAGCCATCCTTCCAGCTGGACAGAGAGAAAGAGTTGTCAGGCCCCAGTTCAGGCTGAGGCCATGTTCCACCCTCAGCCTAGAAGCACTCCTCAGGACAGTCTTTTCTGTGAGAAGTCATCAAGTGCAAATTCCTCCTCCCCCCACCCCCATTGCCAGCTTCTCCAGTTCCTCATGATCCTGTCCCATTCCTAGGGCCCAGACCAGACCGATTTCTAGATGTGTAGGGTCTCCACATCTGATGTCACAACTACTCCTTGCCCCAGAAGTGTTCTGCAACCCCCTTAATCTGTCCCATTCCCTTCAATATACCCTGAGTCTTCATTTCAGAGGCTGTTCCAAGAACTGAACCAGAGACCCCGCCAACTGCTGAGGTTTGGGATGGGGCCACTCTACACCCTTACAGACCAAGGCTGCTTGCTATGCCCCCTGAGGCCATCAAACAGACCTGGTATGGAAGTTCTGTACGTTGACATTGCGGTATGGCGCTGTTTTCCGCTGACACCAGAGAAGCAAGCCTTCTTTCGCTGAGGTCTCTGGTGGCAAAGGGGCAGAAGAGTTAGCTGGGAAGTGGGAAAGGGTCTGAGCTGACCCTCACCACATGGCTCCTCCTATCCTCACCTTCTACAGAGATGTCCTGAATGGCAAAGCGGAGGATGATGGTCCAGATCATGCCCAGGGTCATCTTCAGGTTCCCATCAACAATTTCTGCCAGGGAGAGGGGTCAGGGTTGGACTCCAGACTTTTGTGTCCAGGCCTCAGTTCACAATCCTCTGGCTCAGCCTCCCAGCCCTTGTGTCCCTCCTAAGACCCGATAGCTAGTAGGTAAATACCTAAGAAGTGCACAGTAGTCAGCTAGGAAGATTCCTTGGACACTTGCTAGGTACCAGGTGCTGGGCTAGCATTTTCGGTACATTTGCTTCTGACAGACAGGAATAATTATCTCCACTGGGTTTCGTAGGTAGAAGAAACCTCTTGATACCCCCTGAGTCCTTGTCAAGACCCCTCTTGTCCCCTCCTCACCTTCAGCACCGATGGACACTAGCTTAACTCCTTTGCTGGCAATGAAGTCCAGGGCTTTATTGACATTGGCAATTTTATGGAACCGCATCTTGCCTTTGTCTGGTCTGGGCAGCCTCTCTCCTGAGAATAAAAGGAGTGGGTAAGAGTCAAAGGTCATGAGAGGGAGCCTGGGATGTACCTCAGTAGTAGAGTATTTGTCTAGCCTGACTGTAGCTTTGAATTTGATTCTTAGCAATAGATAACTAATTAATTAAAATTAAAAAATTAAAACTGCTGTTCCCAAGCTGTCCCTTCTCCAATACGAGTCCCTGCCAGCACTCTGCTGCCACCATTCCCATAGGTCTCCATATTTCTCTGACCATGGATGTATGCCCTCACCGGAAATGACCTCCAGGAGCAGCATGAGCTTCAGGCCATTACGGAAGTCCTCTTCGATGTTCTCGATCTGCGTGCCTGCCTTGCGCAGATGTGAGTTGCACCATGCAGTGAAGGTCTAGGGGCAGAGGACAGTGATTGCACTGTAAGACTGGATCTAGGGACGGTGATGCCTGGGACTGAGTCTGGTACACACAGACCTAGCTCCTTCGGTAGGATAAGTCTTAGAATCCAAGGCCCTGAGTGTAAATCCTGGTTCAGCCTCTGGCTTCTATGTGTCCTTCTCTACTCCTTTCCCTCTTGAGTTTTAGTTTCCTGAGAGAAAAGAAATGGCCCTGGGGCCTCTGTGGGTACCAGTTTGGATTTGGGACCTCCCTGTGTCAGCACTCTAGCTTTATCTAATCTGAGTCACCGGAGATGGGAGTAGGAAACTTTAACACACTTCCAAGTGTGGACTTCCCTGAGGTCCAGGCAGCCTAGAGACATGGTCTCCAAACTGAGAGATCTTCAGGGGAACCACATCTAGATGAGAAGTGGGAATCACCTGCCAGGGAGACTCTGGAGGGAAAAGCATGGCACCGATGATCAACAGTCTACTGTTGTTTCAGAATGATTCATTAAGCACCTAATTATCCCTACAGGGTCTCAAAGAAGTGACCTGTTGATGCCTGCCAACTACTGCAATCCACATGATCCCGTTCTCTACAACCAGCCTCAGCTACCACCAGAGACATGAGGATTGGGGAACGCCTATGTCTGCTGGGAATGGGGGTGTTCTATGACTACACATACACTTGCCAACCTACCAGGTCTTCAAACCTTGAGCACTACCACTAGCTCTGGATCCTTGATGGAGTCCACAGCTGGGCTCCAATCCCAGCTGCCATCCCTCTCCATGATCTAAGGCCACCCCCTTTACCTCTCTGTAGTTAGGTTTCCGTATCCATCCATGTAAGGGGCGGGGAGTCAGATTCTATAATGTCTCTGGTCATGCTTCATCTGACCTGGAAGGATCCTGGAAGTCAGAACATTCCTCCCACCACAAAACAGATGCTCCTGAGAGGAGCCCTGGAAGCCATTTGGAATTTTGTCCTCAGCCAGATTTCCAGGTGTGCTAGGAGCTGGAGTAGAAGAGGATGCTATAAATACTGGATAGCTGTCGCTGCTAAGGGAAATTGGTGAGCTTCTGACACGGTGGTGGTGTATAAATGGGTCCTTAGTCAATAGGGACCAAGCACAAGAGATTGCATTCATATTTACTACAGTTACTTCCACTGCTGGAGTCCGGATGCCCTGGGTCTACAAATGGCATGGGGATAGGCAACTTGGGGTGGGGAGACATGTGTGTTGTTTTTTGATTTTTTTTTTTTCTTTTTTGTTTTTGAGACAGGGTTTCCCTGTATAGCCCTGGCTGTCCTGGAACTCACTCTGTAGACCAGGCTGGCCTCGAACTCAGAAATCCGCCTGCCTCTGCCTCCCAAGTGCTGGGATTAAAGGTGTACGCCACCACTACCCGGCTGGGTTTTTTGTTTTTTAAGACAGAGACTTATGTATCTCAGGTTTTCATATATTTTTTTAACTTACTAGGTAGCCAGTGGTGACAGTGAACTTCTGATCCTCCTATCTCCCTCCCCTGAGTCCTGGGATTACAGACCTGTATTGTACTCAGTGTATCTCATGCTGGGGATCCAAACTAGGTTTTCACTTATGCTAAACTAAGTCAAAACTTTATTAGCAACCGAGCTACATCCGCGCATCTCAAATGCAAGTTTTAATAAGATGTAGCCCTGCCCTGAAGGAGTTCACAGCCAATCAGAATCATGCTCATCTCTAAAATGTACTGAGAGAGACATGCAGAGGAATCTGGGGTGGGAGGGGACTGTCTCAGCTAGGTGGAACTTTCTTGATGTAGGCTCAGATTGGATCAGAGCAGGGATGGAAGAGCAGGAGCTTGGACAGGCCCAGGAAGGGCAGACAAGGGCACGCCAGGCAGGGGCAGACACAAGGGGAGACATGCAGTAAGGAACAGTTGTTCTGTTTCTGGGACTGCACTGTGGCACCGCTGGAATGAAGCTGGGGGTGTTGGGCTATCCGTGGTGAGAGACAGACCGGAGGGGTGGCAGGGGCCAGGTCATGCATGATCCTAGGTGCTAAGCTGGGGAGTTTGAACTTGATCCTGAGAGCTCCAGAGAGCTGGCAAAGCTTCAGGCAAGAGGGAGGCATCAGAACTTAATTAATTATTTTGGAGACAAGTCTCTCCATGCAGCTCTGGCTATCCTGGAACTCCTTATGTGGAACAGGCCAACTGACAGAGATCTGCCTGCCTCTGTCTCCCAAATGTAGTCTAAAACGGCTCACTCTGGTTGCAGAGCAGGGACGATAGTTGTCAGAACAGAAGGGAAAAATAAGGAGGTGGGATAGATACAGGGGGTAGAGAGAGATGGGGGTGGGAACGAGGAGGTGGGGGTTGTCTTTGTTTCATTCTGATTCCACACTTCTTATGACCTATTTATGGAGCTTGAGCAGGGGTAGGATTGCTCAGTGGTAAGATTGCTGGTTGTTCTTCCAAAGAACCCAGATTGGACTCCCAGCACCCATGTCAGGAGGCTTAGAACTGCTTGCAGCTCCAACACCAGAGATCTGACACCTTCTCCTAGTCTCCATGGACTCCCATGTACATGCACATAGATAAAAATAAGTCTTTATTTAGTAGGAGTTCTGAGATGTCGTTGGGTTGGTAGAGTGATTGCCCCAGTACACAAGAAGCCCCAGGCTTGACTCCTAGCACCACTTACAACCTGATGTGGGAGTGCATACCCGCACCCTCCACTTAGAGAGTAGAGAAAGACCTAGAGAGATCGCTCCGTGATTAAGAGCACTTGTTGCTCTTGCAGAAGACCCAGGTTCAATTCCTAGCATCTGTTTGATGGCTCGTTACCACATGTAACTCCAGGTCCAGGGAATCTGATACCCTATTCTGACCTCCTCAGGCACCAAACATGGATGTAATGTACTTACAGATATGCAGGCAAAACACACATAAAATGAAGAAATCTCATAATTTTTTTTTTTGTAAAGGAGAGGCTGGGGATCAGAAGTTTAAGGTCATCCTTGGTTATGTGGCAAATTCAAGACCATCTTGGGCTACATGAGAACTTTAAAAAAGCCTAGAAATGGCCAGGCGGTGGTGGCGCATGCCTTTAATCCCAGCACTTGGGAGGCAGAGGCCGGCAGATTTCTGAGTTCCAGAACAGCCAGGGCTACACAGAGAAACCCTGTATCCAAAAACCAAAACCAAAACCAAAAAAAAAAAA
>NW_022196904.1:136298110-136324700 GCF_008632895.1 Mastomys coucha
AAAAAAAAAAAAGCCTAGAAATGTTTATGAACCAATTTTTTTAAATACTGTCAATCAAAGAGGACTCTGATATTAGGGGAGAACAGAGTGTTCCAAAGCTGGAAGCCATAGATATTGGAGTCCCTGGTAAGTGAGGAAGAATGGGGGAGCAAGGATGGATGGGGCAGGGTGGTACCTGCTGTACAGCTTCGAGATAAACAATGTGGAGTGAGGAAGAAAAACGCACATATCCACCTACAGGGCCTGCTAACTGGTTTTCAGAGCATCTATACCATGTTCTGTTGATGGATTAATGGTGGACTTCCGTTGGTGGCGGACATTGTTGATGGACATGGATAGCTAGAAATTGGAACGAAAGGATGATTCTGGTATTTTAAATGACAAAGGCAACAAAGAGAATGACAGATGTTATGCTAGGAGCACACAGACTTTGATCTGGGAGAGGGCTGGCTGGCTGAGGGTGGGGCAAGGGTTGTTGAGGAGAAAATGGCAGCTGTAGCCAGAGGCAGGGATGACATCACCCCGGGGATTGCAGGCACTCAGGGACCACAGCCATGCTTGGAGACAGGTGCAGGGGAGGGGGGATGGGGTTGGGGGAAGGGATTGGGGGGAGTGGGGGATCATCCCAGGCCTCATTCCATCCAGCTCAGGCTTCTCACCCCTCCCCTGCAGTCAGCTCCTGTCATCTAACACAGCGGAAAGGATCTGGTTGTACATTCTGGGGTTCTCAGGTCCTGCAAAGTCCTCTACTTTCCCGAAAGCACACACAGCTGGTAAAAGGCAAGTCTAATGGCTTCATGGTGCCCACCCTAAGCCTGGCTTGCAGATCCTCAAAAATTTCTCAGTTCGGATGGAATCATTTTCTCTTCAGGGAACCCAGGTGTCCTACTCCCTTGGGAGCTAGGAGTGAAAATAATCCAGGGAAGGAGGGGGCAGTGCCCTACAAGGCTGGGCCTGGGCAACAGCTGCCCTCATGGCCCTCTTGAGCTCCCACAAAGGCGCTGCCTCAGCACAAGTATCCATGTGGGAGCCTGGGTTAAGTTACTGGTAAGGGGACCCGGGGCTCCCCTCCTCCTGACCTTCTGGCCTTTTCAGCAGACTCAGGGCTTCTAGACAGGGAGGGGTATCTTGGGAAAGAGTGGGGTGGGGCAAGGAACAAAGACCCTCAGATGGGGGCATTCTTTTCTTCCTCACAACATATAACAGGCTGCCTATCTGGACCGTTTTCTGGGCCTCGGTTTCCTCAGTTGTCAAGCCAGTAGAGGGACTGTGAACATCACCCAGAGCAGAAGACATGGTAGAGGATGGGGAGGAATATGAGATTTTTTTTTCTCCTATACCCCCAAATCCACTGGTTGTGTGTCTGGCATGTTCTCCTCAGGATGGGGTCTAGGGATACTTAACTGGAGAACAGGGTGGGTGTGTAGAGGAACCCCTCACCTCCCACCCAAGAACAAGTTGGGTCTCTTGGACCTTGTCCAAAATCCACTTTCACCAACACAAGGGGGGCAGTGGGCTTAAAGTTGTTGGAGAGTCACTGAGGGACTCCATGGTGTCCTTGTCATCCTAAATCCCTCATGAGAACTCTCAGCCTTTCTTCTGATCTTTGAGGACAGCAGATAGCTGGTGGGCAGAGCCTGCTTTGAGGAGTTGCAATCTAGATTACAGGCAGTCTCTGATCTTGAACTACCCAGATGCCAGAGAAGAACTGCCTGGCCTCCCAGCCTCAGTTTTTGCCTTTGGGAAATGGGTGAGCACTCACTTTCCGCTGCTGTTTCTCCCAGGCCGGGTCCAACAGCAAGTCGCGGTCCCAATCCTCCTCCTGTTCCATGTACTCGCCGCCCCCGCCGCCAGAGAAGGGCCCCTCCCCGGCCCCCAGACCCTCGGGCTGCATAACCATCATCATCTTGCTCAGGCTCTTGGCTTCGCTCTGCTCCACTGGGCGAGCTCCCGCATGCTCAGGCCGGGTTAAGTAGGGCCCGGCCCAGCCCCCAGATCGGGTTCGTACTAAATATGGGGTACGTGGGTGGGGCCACATAGGGGGCGAGGGAGGCTGGGTCTGGACCAGAGAAGGGATTGTGCTGGAGTCAAAGATTGCGGAATCGCGGGGGATGCTGGGGTGACTACTGGCCTAGGTAGCGGGTTCGCATTTCAACTCTGTGGTTAGCTTGCTGTGTGATTTTGGGACAGCCATGGACTTTGTCTGTTTCCTCATCTATAAAGTGGAGTCCAAGTGGTGGCTGCAGGCATCCTAAAGGCTGCCCCTTGGACTTGAGTCTGTCTGTCCCTCCTAAGCACTGCGCGCGAGAAACAGACCCCTATTTCTATTTCACAGCCTGTAACAAGGCAACAAGTTGTTTGGGAAGTTTTCTAGGCTGATGGAGACACCCGAGCATGGGGAAGGGCTCCGGGCCAGATGGTAGGGCCAGCCAGGTCTATTAATACCGGGGCGGCTGCAGAGGAGTGAAGGGAGAATGTGCTGAGCCGGGAAACCCCGACGCCCCGGGGGCTGCAACTCAATCCTCACTGAGTGGCAGCGAGCCACACCAGGGGGCGGCCGCTGCTGTACGCTGGGCAACGGCTTCTTTTTGACACCTGGGCGGCAGCACCAATTGAATTTTCGAACATCTGGTCAGTTAGCCAATCACTTCTCCCTATCTGTGGGCCCGCCCTGTAAGTCTGGTGCTCAACTCACCCCTGCCGAGCTCCTATTGGTCGCAACAGACATCAGTCCGCTGCTATGCCCTCCCAATACGGAAGCTGTGGGATCCCAGAGATCCGAAAACCGGTGGGGTCCAACCATGGTGGAGCCCTGGGTAGTTCGGGACGCAGAAGGAGCGCCCGCGCGGATGCCACTGGTGCTCACCGCGCTGTGGGCCGCTGTCGTGGTCCTGGAGCTAGCCTACGTGATGGTGCTGGGTCCTGGGCCACCCCCGCTGGGACCACTGGCCCGGGCCTTGCAACTGGCGCTGGCTGCTTATCAGCTGCTCAATCTACTGGGCAACGTGGGGCTCTTCCTGCGCTCGGATCCCAGCATTCGGGGAGTGATGCTCGCTGGCCGCAGCCTGGGCCAGGGCTGGGCGTGAGTGTCGGGCTCGGGGGTCGGCGGGCTGAAGCGGGGTCGGGGGGTGCTGGGGGGCCCTGGTACCCAGAGAGGCCCCAGAACTTGAGGTGTCAGAACCTAGATGACGTTAGCATCCGGGTTGTTAGAACCTTAGAATCCTTTAGAACCTGGCATCCGCTACTTATTCATTCAGATATTGAGCAGGCACAGTTCCGAGGACTCAAGTGAAAACAGATGCCGGACCTCCTGGAGTGGATTTCAGTGGCGGAAGGTGCAGATAATAAAAGATAATAATAAGGCAATAAAAAAGCAAATTGCATAAAATAGATGGTAAAGGATGATATGGAAACAAAACACAGAGCAGGGTAAAGAAGGCGAGAAGTTATTTTTATTACTTGTATCTGTATGTATGAAGTGTGTCTGAGTCCAGGCGCGTGTGGCCGAAGCACACAGGTGGAGGTTGGAGGACAGCTTTCGGGAGTTGGTTCTCTCCTACCACGTGGGTTCAGAAGAGTGAACAGCTTCGTCAGGCCTGTGAAGCAAATGCCTTTAACCACTGAGCCATCTCCCCAGCATAACGTTTCAATGTTAAATAGATGGTCAATTTTCAGTACAAGACTTTTAAGTGATGGATTTGTTAATTAGCTTGATTAATTAATTTACGTTTTTACTAAAAAGCCATAACATCCGCAAATATGTTAAGACTAACTTGTCCATTTGGAACTAAAAACTAAAAATAAATAAGTGGCCAAGGTGATCGTCACTCAGGTGGTGGAGTCAGCCACTTGGGAAATTTTGAACTGGTTTCTGGGAGAGAGAAGCAGACCTAGAAAAGGCCCGAAGCCACTGTATGCCCAGAATATTCCAGAACCACAAGGTCAGTGTCTGGAGTGAAGAGGGTGAAAGAGATGTTAGTGGGGGAAGTACTGCCAAGCCTTTGAAAACTTTGCACATCACCGGAGGTAACTACTAGCTGGAGGTGCTTGGCGGAGACAGAGACTGTCCTTGCTTTCCCAAGATGGTCTCTGAGGCTGAGGTTGAGCATGATCTGGGGCATTGTGAGCTACTGGGGGCACTGATCTGTGTCCTTGCCCCCACCCCCTGCAGTTACTGTTACCAGTGCCAAAGCCAGGTGCCACCGCGTAGTGGGCACTGCTCTGCCTGCCGTGTGTGCATCCTACGTCGTGACCATCACTGTCGCCTATTGGGCCGTTGTGTGGGCTTCCATAATTACCGGCCCTTCTTGTGCCTCCTGCTTCACGCTGCTGGTGTCCTGCTCCACGTCTCAGTGCTGCTAAGCCCCGCCCTGTCAGCTTTGCTGCAGGCCCACTCAGCCCTCTACACGGTGGCTCTACTGCTGTTGCCCTGGCTCATGCTACTCACAGGTGGGGAGCTTTCTGAACCTTTCGGGAGCCAGGGACCCTTGCATTGGGCTGGGGAGCACAGCCCTTTCCCATGGGAGGTGTGGTGTCCAGCTGGTTTTCTTGGCCAATGTTTTGGGGACCCAGTTCCAGGGTCATTTAAGGAGAAAGGGAAGCCTGCTGCTTAGCTGAGTGTTAAGTACTTTACCTGGTGCTCCAGGACAAGAGCAGAGTTCTGGCCCCCAGAATCAAGAAGGACCCCAGGGCTTGCTACAGAAGAGGAAAGGCTGATTTGAGAGCCCATGGGTTGTTGGGGTGCTAGAAGGTTATCTTAGGGGAGGTGGACCTAATGGTCCCCCGACACACACAGAGAATGAGTGCTATTGTATATACACAAACCCTAAAAGGAACAAATGCAGTTTCATGGGCACAATGAAAATGAGGGCTAGAATGACAGTCGGGACTGGGTGGTAGAGGCTATGGATCCTGGGGTGAGACACGGGTCTGATTTGATGGGGCAGTGGGGAGACAGTGAAAGTTACAGGCAGGGAAGCCCTTCCCTTTGGGAACTGGGAGGAGACTTGATTGGGTTACCGGATGGTGTGAGTACTCCTCTTTCCTCTGACACCTCCCAAGATAAAAGTCCCATGGATTGCCGAGCAGTGGTGGCACTCGCCTTTAATCCCAGCACTTGGGAGGCAGAGGCAGAGGCAGGCGGATCTCTGAGTTTGAAGCCAGCCTGGACTACAGAGTGAGTTCCAGGACAGCCAGGGCTACACAGAGAAACCCTGTCTCGAAAAAAAAAAAAAAAAAAAAAAAGTCCGATGGATTTGTGTATCCTTTGTCCCTTCAAGCCAGAACACTTTGGGCTTTGTTTCCTGAATCCTTTCTTTCGACCTTTCCACTGTTTCTTTTGATCTTGTTCTGCAATGTCCCTGGCCATTCTGAGAAATTACCATGCCTCCTCATTGTATTGAATCCTACCTCTGTCTTAAATACTCTCGGCCCTCCCACATCCACACACACATACACAAGTGCTCCTCTCAGTGGGTCTGTGTCTGAGGCTGGGTGCTTTCCTGAAGTTATCATAGCTTATCTCACTGTCCCCAGACACTGACTCAGGCTCCCAGCCTCTCAATCCCAGAATCTATTGAACCTAAAGCATCAACTGCCAGCAGCCTTACCCATGCCCAGAAGACAACCCTCCACCTTCTGTTTAAGGCAGTATTGGCCTGGAACTTTGCCAGCTAGGCCAGGCCAGCTAGCCAATAGGCTCCAGAAATACAACTCAGTAGATTTTAGTATATTTCTAAATATACTAAATATCTGTATTTAGTATATATAGTGTAGTACAACTATCACCACTGTGTAGTTTCAGAACATATTCACTCCAAAGAGAAATGCTGTGTCCAGTAAGAGCCCCTCTTGAAACTTCCTAGATTCCCTCAGCCTGAACCATCATTAATGTGCTTTCTGTGCATGCGTTTGCCCATTCAAGATAGCTCACAGGAAGCATATTCCACAACCCATGGCCCTTCATGCCTCGCTTCTTTCACTTAGCCCAGTGCTTCATAGCCTCTGGAGGTCAATTGATTATTCAGCAAGAACTAGCTGCCTACTGAGGTCAAGATGGTAAATGATATACTTTTCCATGTAACACAGATCCCAGGTATAACTAAGTAATTGAATTTATGAGCTTCTTTGATGGGAGGAGGGCAGGATTGGGGTTTGGGAAGGCCAGCCAATTGCTATTCCCTGAGACCTTTTCTGTTTTCCCCCCACAGGGAAAGTGTCTCTGGCCCAGTTCGCCCTGGCCTTTGTGGTGGACACATGTGTGGCAGGTGCGCTGTTGTGCGGTGCTGGGCTGCTTTTCCATGGGATGCTGCTGCTTCGGGGCCAGACCACCTGGGAGTGGGCTCGGGGTCGCCACTCCTATGACCTGGGCACCTGCCACAACCTGCAGGCAGCCCTGGGGCCTCGCTGGGCCCTAGTCTGGTTCTGGCCTTTTCTAGCCTCTCCTTTGCCTGGAGATGGGATCACTTTCCAGACTCCAACTGATGTGGGTCTTATGACTTCCTGAGTGCAGGTAGAGTCAGAACTGAACAGGGCAGAAGGGAGCAGAGGATCGAACTGAGAACTTGTTTTTGATTTATGCCAGCCACAGGAGGGAGGCCAGATTTCCCCTTCATGTGTATCGTGGGCAGCACTAGCTCCTTCATTGAACCTGCCTGATGTGGGCTCATCCATCTCTATAGTCGGCCCTTTTAGCAGAGGAGAGTCCAGCAAGGGGGGCTACTTGGCCTGCCTGCCTGACCCTCTACAGGGTGGTAAAGTGCCTCCGCCGTCCTTGCTGGGTTCCTGTCCCTCACCTTGCTGTTTTGGTTGCTGTTTCCCAGTTCCCCCATCAGGCCTGAGATCCCAGTGGGCCAGGGCTCTGCCTCCTCTGGCCCTGGCAGGGTGTGGTGGGATCCAGGCAAGGACAATCCGCATATGCTCTAGAGATTAACACTCCATAGAAACATGTCTGATGCAGGGGCTTGGAGGAAGCTTTGTAGCTCACCTGTAGACGGGACCACAGTTAGGATCTTTGTCCTGTAAGAAACAGGAAAGCCCTGCTAGACCATGTGACAAGATTGTGGGGTAGAAAGGTAGACCTTACCAGCCTCAGACTTAAGGAAATCCACCCGCTTCTCCTTTCTGAGTGCTAGGATTAAAGACATTTGCCACCATGACTGGCCTAAGAGGTTAGATTTGAACCCAGGTCTTTGAATCTGCTTTACTTCTGCAGAGCTGAAGTGAGAAAGGGAACAGCAGGGCCAAAATAACTAGCTTCCAAGCGTTCCAGAGTTCCTGAAGGGCGATTTTAATGTGTGTGCGCGTGCGTGCGTGTGTGTGTGTGCATGCGTGAGAGAGAGTGAGCATGGCTGTGTGCATGCGTGTGTGCGTGTGTGCATGCGTGTGTGTGCATGTGTGTGCATGCATGTGTGTGTGTGCATGCGTGAGAGTGAGCATGGCTGTGTGCATGCATGGGCATGGAGACAAGAAGAGGGCATATTGTTTCTGAGATGTGTCCAAATGACTGCATTTAGTGGTATGGTCCTCTCCTTCTCTTCCACATGGAAATCTGAATATACCATAACCAAACATTTTCTGTTTTCTTCCACTCATCATTTTCCTACCCCACTCCCACCCCCACCCCATGTACACTCCCCCCCCTACTTAGTAGGAGTCACACCCTAGGAGCCCTTGCTCTTCCATATCAATCTGAGAATCAGTTCTTCAGATTTCACCAATGAAAACCCACCTTGAAATAAGTGGAATTCAATGGACTGTATGTTAGCTTGGGGAAAAAGCAACATCTATGTGAGATTGACTTTTCAGGTCAATGAATATTTTTATTTTTTGAGACAGGGCCTCAATTTGTAGCTCTGTAGCTGTGGTTAGCCTAGAAATTACTATTTAGACAGGCTGGCCTCAAACTCAAGAGATTAAATATGTACACCACCATGCCAGCTTTAAATATTTTCAATAAAGCTTTTTTTTTCTGACAAAGATCATGTCTTTTGAGTGGATTTATTTTTATATTTTATATTTTAATGTTACTATAAAGGATTTAGGAAGAGATTGTTGAGCACACATAAAGAGCATTCGATTTTTTTTAAAGATTTATTTATTGTTATATGTAAGTACACTGTAGCTGTCTTCAGACACTCCATAAGAGGGCATCAGATCTTGTTACAGATGGTTGTGAGCCACCATGTGGTTGCTGGGATTTGAACTCAGGACCTTCAGAAGAGCAGTCAGTGCTCTTAACCGCTGAGCCATCTCTCCAGCCCCAAGCACTTGATTTTTTAACGATTAATTTTCCTTTTGTGTGTGAGGGAGAGGCATACCTGTGACATAGCACATGTGTGGAGGTCAGAGGGTAATGTGGTTCTTCCCACCACTGGGGACCTGGGATTGAACTTGGGTCAGCAGGTCTTTACTTGCTGGGCTGTCTCAATGGCCCCTCACTGTAGAGTCTTTTGTTTACTGTATTTGTAATCATAACATCTTTGTTCTTCCTTTGTTTGGTGGACACAGCAGTTCAGACTGGCCTGGAGCTATGTAACCCAGGATGGCTTTGAACTTTCATTGACATTCCTGTGTAAACTTTCTCAATTCTGGGTTTAGAGGTGTGAACTACCACATTTGGCTTCCTTTTAAATTTAAAATATTTTTATAGTGGGCTGGAGAGATGGCTCAGTGGTTATGAGCACTGACTACCCTTCCAGAGGATGAGGGTTCGATTCCCAGCATCCACATGGCAGCTCACAACTGTAACTCCAAGATCTGACACCCTCACATAGATATACATGAAGGCAAAACACCAATGCACATAATAAAATTAAACTAAATAATTTAAAAAATATTTTTATGGTTCTTGCTTCTCTGCAATGTAGAATGCACCTTCACTTTTTTTTTTAATTTTATGCTTATGAATGCCTACATGTATGTATGTGAACCACTTGGGTGCCTAGTGCCAAAAGAGGTGGTCAGATCCTCTGGAACTGGAGTCACAGGCCATTGTGAATCATGCCATATGGATGCTAGAAACAGAGCCCAGATTCTCTGCAACTGTTCTTCATCACTCTGAGCCACCTTTCAAGCTAGATCATTTTATGAAATAAATTCATTATGAAATTCTATTTATATTGTAAAGAGAATAAAAAAGGACCCAATCTTGGGCCTGGAGGGAGAGTCCAGACCACAGGAGTCTTAGGCTGTGCCCCTGGGGCTCTGCTGTGGCTGCAGGCAGCCCTGCACACCCTCCACACACACAGGCCTGGGTTTTTGTGCAAAAACAAAACCTCACCCTCTGCTTCTCCCCACCCCAGATGAAGGACTCTGTATTTTTGCTTTATTCTCTGGTTCAATATCAGTTAAAGCCCTTGAGTGCTTCCTATTAGCCCCCCCGCCCCCCCATTAAATAAAATAAATTATGAGTTTTTGTTTAATTGGATGCTGTTAGGCTACACACAAACAAATGCAAAACTTAAAGAGAAGAAAATATAAGGACTGAACAGAGGAGTTGAGAACTAAGAAAAACAGTCTGAAACTTAAGAAAAGCTTATAAAATTCTCATTCTCAGAAAACAAAGCAAAAAGATGACCATGAAAGAAGAGAGAAGAAAATTAGAATCAATCTAGTTCTCTCAGGAGTGACCATTTGTCAGACATTGAGCTTAACTGGAGTCCCAGACAGAGAACAGGGCAGCCCTGAGGAGGAATGCCCATCTACTCACACTTCAAAGTAACAATTAGGACGGAACACAGAAGACATGGAAACTTTGCCTATAGGAAAACTATTCCCAGCTTTGTTTTACTACCCAAACTGTTACATATGTGAGCTGAACACAGCAGTGTCCAGACAAGCAGTGGTATAAAGATGTGGGTGGTGTCTTGGTCAGGGTTCTCTAGAGTCAGAGAACTTATGGAATGTCTCTATATATTAAGGGAATTTATTGGAATGACTTACAGGCTGCAATCCGACTAAACCAACAATGGGCATCTGTGAATGGGCAGTCCAAGAGTCTAGTAGTTGCTCAGTCCCACGAGGCTGGGTATTTCAGCTGGTCTTCTGTATAGGCTGGAATCCTGAAGAAGTAGGCTCCAACAGATGTGCTGCCAAGTCAGTGCAAGCAAGCAAAGAAGAAGCAAGGCTTCCTTCTTCCACTGTCCTTATTTATAAAGGCCTCCAGCAGAAAGTATGGCTGAGATTAAAGGTGTGTACCACCATGTCTGGACCCAAGATGTTCTTTACTTGGAATCTGTTCTGTCCCAGGCTAGCTTGAACTTAAGAAATCTGCTTGCCTCTGTTTCCTGGGATTAAAAGCATGAATTACCTTCCCTGGGCCTGAGCTTTTCATGGCCACTATGCTTTAAGATCCAGATCAAAAGCCTGTGTCTTCGGCCTCAAGATCTGGCTCACAGGTGTGCCCTTCATTTCTGAATGGAGGCCAGATATAGTCAAGTTGACAGCTAGAAATAACCATCACAGGTAGGTTTTACAGCGAAGTTACCCTTGGATGTGTTCTACCCAGTGAGGGCAGAGTAAGAAGACATGGAACCCAGGAATCAGGGGATCTAACCCTGGGATAACAGGAAAAGGAACTTTCTTATAGAGGAGTCTACACAGAAGCAAGGTATGAAGGAAGTGTCCTGAGAAATGAACTGAGATTGGATGGGGGAATTTTCAATGGTATATTAGAAAACTAAGCAATGAAAGAAAGAAAAGTCAAATCAAGTGCTAATTCCATGAAAACATCTAAAAGTTCAAAAATGGTTATAGTTAGTTCTCAGCTTTACTAAGACTTTCACAAATCAATATAAACAGCAATGTAACCAGTGAGTACTGATTATATAAAACATGGAGAGGAGAGCGGGGTGGGGGGATGGCAGGGAAGGCATCTCAAGAGCACCAAACACTCATCTGTTACAACAGGGAGCCAACAGGCACTAGGCACCGTCTAAGACGAATGACTGAAGGAGAGTACAGGGCTGGAGAGGCGTTCAGTGGGTAAGAGCCCTTACTCTAGCCAAGGACCCAGGTGTGGCTGCCAGCACCCATACTGGGTAGCTCTCAACCACTTGTAACTCCAGCTCCTGGGGATCCTTTTCTGGCCTCCTTGGGCACCTGTACTCACAGACATACTCCCCCCTCTTGAGAGAGAGAGAGAGAGAAAGAGAGAGAGAAATATATATATTTAAAATAATGAAAATGGCTGTTGTACTGGAATGGTCCTGTGGAATGGGGAGAGGACATTTTACTTTAAATAGTCTATTCCAGATCACTACATAGGTGTGTGTTTCAATATAAGTATTATGTTAAAAAAGATAGACTCTTCTCATCCTTAAGTTCACAATTTCCTAGAGCTCTCACTCCCATGAGTACTGGATACTCTGCACTGTTTATACTTCATTTTCTTTTATGTGCATAGAGTGGGTGCATGGCATGCATTTCTTACTAGGCAAGCATAGTATGACACTGTGTTTCATGTAGGGCCTGAACATATGTCTTACCCCTTGTATCATCATGAATAGCTATGGAGAGAGCACACATCAAATATTTTTGTTCTGATTTCACAGCTTGACTTGGGTGAAAAGGACTGGGGTGTCATGATCCAACACCCAACCTGGCGCGATGATAACACAGCCCACTCACATGACAGCAGTGACAGGGGCTCAACACCTTGGGCAGACCTTCCTCCCTGTTTAGTGCTGCAGGTTAGGCTGGGGTCTCGGACTCTCAGCAATACTCACTCTCCACTGTCATCTTCCTGTCTCCAGTTAGACCTCCCTTGTGGTCCAGCTGTGCCTCTGCTGGCTGATGCACAAAGAACCCTTTGCTATCCTTGCTCAGGTAGTGCCTGTCTTGAGGGGGATGGGCAATATGAGGAGGAGGATTGCTGTTTCTTTGGTCCAGGCCCACTGTCTCTTAGCCTGGTACCCTTTGGAAGGGTCAAGGTGGTCAGTGCCACCCTGGCCCCCACATGGGCACAGAGGCTGTTACTGGACAGTGGTGGCTAGCTTAGAGACATTGGTTTTATGGACAAAAGCTATGCAGTGAAGTTATCACCTTGGACTGATTCTTTTCTTTTTCCTGAGGAGCTGCCAAGCTCTAATGGTGCTAAAGCTGACGACGGCTTAGAGTTAATCCAGGCCAACCTCTTATACTGGAGAGGAGGTGGAAGCCTGCAAGCCTAAGCTGGTGCCACACGCCAGGCTGAACCTGATCAGACTGGGGAAATGTTGCTCTCCCCAGAACAGGGCTCCTGCTTCTGAAGTGATCCAGAACAGTCTCTGAGGGGAGGGGGGCCAGGGGTCCTGACACTTGAGATCTAAAGACATCTCCCTTTAGTCTTCAACTTCATTCCATCCCCCTGGGGTGTACCTTTTCAGTGACCCCAGGCATTTTCTGGCCACTGCACAGTATTTCACCCTCAGGACCATCTTGGGATCCTGGACCTAAGTGAATTCTGACAGGCACTTGTCGGCATCTGCCTCTTGGGTCACTTCCCAGATCCTAGGTCTGCACCTCTCCCAGTGCCACCAGCCCTAGCTCCACTATTGAGCTTGGCATTCCATTTCAAAATACTGTCTCTGGACATGGGCATCCATGTCAGGAGCAGCTGCTGCTTGGATCTAGCTCTTCACATGGATTCTATCTACTTCTTGCACCACCTCCTCTGGCAATCTCTGTGGCTCATCTAGGACCCAGGGACAGCCCTGTGACTCCTGGGCTTCAGGGTAGAAAGTGGAGCCCCTCTTTAGCTGGGAAAGCTTAGCACATGTGCCTGTAAACTAAGCTGACAGCATCCACACCCTGCAACTTCAAAGGGCAACAGAGGATCAGTACCAGCAGACATCTCAAGCCCTCGATCAACTGTGGCCTTGACCTGAAATAGGTGAGTGGCAGGAAGGAAGAAAGGGAGGAAGGAAGGAAAGAAAGAAGGGGGAGGGAGGGAGGGAGGAACTGTGGTTATGCTATGCTCACCCTACCACCTCACATCTCTTCCTGGGACCTGGTGAGAGTGGCAGGCAGCAGGAACTGAGGGACAGTGCTTGGGTGGGTTGTGAGGGAGGAGGAGCTGATTCTGAGCACTCCATGTCTTCTTGCTCAGGCCCACTGGCAGAGGTGAGGAGCAAGGGACTGTTTCAGAGAGGTACAGGGAGCTGATGTCTCATACATTGCTGCCAGGGGAAGTAGTCTGGTGACACTGGAAGTCACTGGGTCTGACCTGCTCCATTTTGTGGAGGCTTGAATGGTGGTCCATGGCTCAGGCAGCTGCCAGACCCTCACTCACGGGCATGTTGATGTGGGCACTCAGCAGGGGAGCACTCTGGCCTTCCCGAAGCACTAGCACCTAGGGAGGAAAAGACATGGCAGAGGGGGCAACTTGGCCTTCCTCTTCACTAACAGTAAGTCTGTCTGCCAGCTCAGGTGACAGGCTCCCAGCCTACCTGCCATAGGGATGGGAAGGCTGGGAGGCCTCTGCTATGCTAACACACATCACAGCCCAGGGCCCCACAGTCTTCTCCACCCTCATCCTACTGCTTCCCCAGGGTCCTACCTTGATCATGTCTGAGACGCCCTTGCTACTGAGACTCTCCACAAAGGTCTCCAGTGGGTAACTGAGTCCTGGTACCAGCAAGGGAACCTATTTGGGGAACAGAAATAGACTAGCCCTCAAAGCCCACGTACCTAGACAGCATCTGGTAGATTACAAAGCATTTATGCCTGTCCTCTCCGGATGCTTCAGCCTGAGCAAGTGTGACTGACAGGTGCAGGGAGGGTAAGTGCATGCCTGGGGCATGCGTGCCTAGGGCCCACGTGTCTGGTTAACCTTGACCTCCTGATGTCTGCCAAGGATGACTCCTCTCTGTGTGAGAGTTTTGATTATTGCTTCTCCCAACTTGAGGACAACTTGGCCCTGGGGGAACCAGGTTCTTTGCTTCTGCAGTGACTGGGGCAGAGAGTGGCTCCTTTTCAGCAGGAGTTCTGGAGCCCCTGCCCTCTCCAATCAGGGGTGTAGAGGAAAAACCCACACAGCTATTTCTGTGTGGCTTCCTGGGGTCTCTTTGGCTGGGAGAAAGGCAGTGGAGGCAGGGGCTGAGTCTGGTCTCTGGCTTGTGTTGGTCTACTGCTCATTCCCTTACTCTTACCACAACTTAATATGGGCACTCACCACCCCCAGCCCTGACTGTTGGGAGCCCACATCAGCATGGAGATCTGTACCTTAAAGAAGGCCCGAGGCAGGGCATAGAGTGCCTCGTTATACAGGAAGCAGACCTGCAGCCCCAGTACTGGCCGAGCCGTTGAGGTATTCTGTAGGTGAAGTGTGAGCTTAAAGGTGGGGCCCAGGCCTTGAACCTATGGAGAGAGTAAGATGAAGAGGCCCTTAGGATCCATTAGCCTTGAACACTGAATACCATCATCGTGCCAGCTGCCTCTCCACCGAGGGCCTCAAGACACTCTTCTCCAGTTCTATCAGTCTGCTTCTTAAAGGGCACAGGAGCAGAGAGATGTGGCGAGGGCACACAACAGGGGAGGTCTGGATGGATTCCCTTAGCTCAGGGCTGCAGCTGTGCTAGTCACTGACCCCAGGGCGTGACTGCCTTCCTTTCCCATCCTGGTGGCTCAATGATTTAAAGGCCACCCCCTCCCATTCTAAGTGGCTCAATTCTTTCTTCTTCTATATCTAGCCACTCTCTTTAGAAAAGAAACAACTGAAGTTGGGCATGGTGGCACAGGCCTTTAATCCCAGCACTGGGGAGGCAGAAGCAGGTGGATCTCTGAGTTTGAGGCCAGCCTGGTCTACAAAGTGAGTTCCAAGACAGCCAGAGCTACACAGAGAAACCCTGCCTTGGGGAGGAGGGAGAAAAAGAAAAGAAAAGGAGCAATCAGAATACAAATGGCTCTGAAAACACACTCAGGTCCACTCAGAACTGGTGAGGACCCTCAGGCTTGCATGCGTGAGTGTGTGTGCGTGTGTGCATGTATGTGTGCGTGTATGTGTGTGTGTGTGAGTGTGTGGTAGGAGAGTCCCTCCAGGTTCCTGGGATGCACGATGTCCCACCATAACTACTCTGTGCTTATTACACCCCACTCCAGCCTAGGCGTCTGTTTGAGCATGTATAGCATGGAACAAAAGAGCACGTGCCCCTCTGTAGCAGCCACAGGAGAGGAGAGTATAGAAGGCTGAGCAGCCCTCTCAGGACAGGGGCTTCAGGCTTTAGATCTGTGAGGAGGTGAGATGGGAGCACAGGGCTAGGTAGCTTGGCAATGGCTCTGGGTGCCTGCCTGTGCAGCAGGGAGGATGCCACTCACCCCTACCCCTAATGTCCCTACACCTGGATACTTGCCACAGCATGCAGCTTGAGTGGCTCCCGAGCTGTGGTTGACATGGGGCTCAGGCTGGACTCCAGGGCCTGAACATAGGCTCTGGCAGCTCGCAGGCGCAGCAGGTAGAGGTCAGTCTGAAAGGTCCGGTGCATGGCTGCAGAGGCGACATAATGGCTGAAGCAGTACAAGGCGAAAGTACTCTTGCTTAGATTACGTGAGAAGAATAGGAAAGGAAGGCATGGTGGGATAGGCAGGGCAAGGCCTGCAGATGCTGGGCAGATCAGGATAGGGAGGGCCATGCTGGACGCTGTGGACCATGCCCTGTTCCTCCTTCCTGGTTCTTCTACCACCTCACTGCTCACACAATCTTAGTCTCCATCCCTGTTCCTCTTGTTTAGCCCTCAAGGCTGGATTTCAGTTTCAAGGCTGATATTGGTCTTCTCATCCACCATCTTGTTCTCTGGATAATATAGGACTTGCCCTGCCTCTGCCTACAGAACACCAGCTTCCAGCTCCTAAAGGCTTCAGACGTGTCCCCATATCCACATGGTAAGCCCTCAATGTGCAGACACTACTGTACAGTGTGTCTCTAGCAGCTTATGGGTGCCCAGGCTTGCTTCTGCTCTGAACTACCTCTTAGCCATCTCCATCTAAGGTCCTATCCACATTGAGCTCAACCACCCAGCCACTGCCCCCATCCCTAAGTCCCCTCGTTTGGTCCCTTAGCCCTCACCACTTGCCAGGTGCAGATGACCCTCAGATGTGGCTAATGGCACTAGAGCTGTTGTTCTGAGGTTGCTCTTTTGGCTTTCAGTCAGGGTTTCACTATGTAGCCAAAGCTGATCAGGAACTTGATATGCTACCTTCCACCTCCCAAGAGGTAGGATTAGACATGTGGGCCACCACACCCATCACGAAGGAAGTTTTACAATTTTCTTTACTAGACTGTACATTTTCTTTTTTCTTTTTCTTTTTTTTTTTTTTTTTTTGGTTTTTCGAGACAGGGTTTCTCTGTGTAGCCCTGGCTGTCCTGGAACTCACTCTGTAGACCAGGCTGGCCTCGAACTCAGAAATCCGCCTGCCTCTGCCTCCCAAGTGCTGGGATTAAAGGTGTTCGCCACCACCGCTCGGCTAGACTGTACATTTTCTTGTCAATAGTTATTTCTAGGAATCTCTTTGCTACTGTGAACAGACTTTTCCCATCACTTTTGCCAGTCAGATATTATTGGTACATATAAAAAAAGCTTACACTGGGCAGTGGTCACACACACCTTTAATCCCAGCACTTGGGAGGCAGAGGCAGGCGGATTTTTGAGTTCGAGGCCAGCCTGGTCTACAGAGTGAGTTCCAGGACAGCCAGGGCTACACAGAGAAACCCTGTCTCGAAAAACCAAAAAAAAAAAACAAGTTTTGTTTTTTTTTAATGTGTGTATATGTGTGTGCCTATATGTGCACATGAGTGCAGTGCCTGTGGAAGCCAAAAGAGGGCATCAGATCCCTCAGAAAAGGCCTTAAGATGATTGTGAGCCACTATGCAGGTACTGGGGATCAAAGCCAGGTACTCTGAAAGAACAGCCAGTGCTCTTAACCATTGAACCATCTTTCTAGCCCAAGACTATGAGATTTTAAGATTTTTTATATCTGGTCCCTTTATAGAACTTAAGTATCTACTGGTTTTCTTTTTGACACTTTTTCCATTATTTCACTTACACGTTTTGTTGTTATTTTGTTTGGTTTGTTTTTAAGACAGAATCTCACTATATAATTTTCCCTGATCTCAAGACTCATAGAGATCTACGGTTTCTGCCTCCCAAGTGCTGGGATTAAAGGTGTGAGCCATCATTATGCTCCAGACAGCCCTTAGAAGAAATGAACACAACATGAAGTTGGCCAGATGGACTAAGCTCGCCAGGTAGGGGATAGCCCTATACCTTGCACGCTTGGTGTCATCACAGGTAACAAATGAATGGTGAGCAGGAAACATAACAAGGGGAAGAATCCTTGTGAGTTCCTACTTTTCTCTTGAGAATTTCTGCATCTGAAAGAACTACTGCCTCAGGTTCTAGGGGTCCTGGCTCTCACCAGCATCACCCTCTGCCATGAGGATTAGTTTGTTACCTGAGGGAAGTAGACCTCTGGCCTTTCCCACTGGCTAAGATCTCACTCATGCCCAAGGCACCCAGTGGGATTCTGTGTTCTTCCCTAAGTCTCACCTGTGCCAGCTTCTCGCTCCCGCAGGGTCTGATCCACATACAGCCGGGTCTTTCGGGGCACGTTGAGTTTTGTTGTCTGTGCTAGTGGTGGGCCCACCTCACCTGTCCCTTCCACAAACACTGCTGTGCGCTTCAGGATCTTGATGATCAGGCCACCACCTGTGAAGTGAGCAAACAAAAACATATCCCTTCCCCCGTCTTACCCTACTCCCCATTCTTCCCCAAACAACTGCACTCTTGTCCAAGCATGTCTGTCTTTCTGACGAGACTCACTTTCTAGAAGAAATGAAATATCTCAAGTCTTTTTTTTTCTCCTGAAGAAGGATCCATATAGCTTAGAATAGACTTGATCTCCTGATCTGCCTGCCTCCACCTTCCAAGTGCTGCTATTACAGTTGTGTGACAGTACACTTGGCTGTCAGCAGTCTCTTATCACTCACTCACTCACTCACTCACTCACTCATTCAGCAGCTGTTCATGAAGAGTTGTGATGTTCTTAGCACTTGGGTAGATGTTGAAGGCACAGTCTGGCCAGGATCAGCTCCTAGGCAAACAATCTAACTATTATGATCTGATCCAATCTTACACAGGGCATGTCCGCAGACCTGGGGTCCCACCTGTCTCTATCCACACCACTCCTTCCCCACAGAATCTCTCATCCTCCTCACTCCAGCCCCACTGTCCTTCCCAGATCTGAGTCCTCACCTCTAGTAGTCATGATGAGGGTGTTGTCTTCTCGTCCATATCGGCCAAAGCACAGGCTGGTTACTGCATCCTACATGGGGAAAACAGACTTTAGCTGGGAAAAGAGCTTGAGAGGAAGAGCAAGATGGGTTGGAGGGGAGAGCCCAAATGAATGTTAAAATGGGAAAGGAGTGAGGAGAAGTAGTAGCCATGTTGCCTTGGAAATATTGCTTGAATTATCCATTTCCCTCCTAATTTCCCTGGCTGCGCTGAAGTTCTACACTAAGCACCCCTACCCTCTTTTGGGGTGGCCTTCTAATCAGTTCCCTGGGCTACCTAATCTACCTGCACTGGGTTCTTGGTTACCTTTGCTGCCTTTCAAAAACCACAAACCTCCAATGGCTTTTCTTCTTCATAGCAAGTTATTTCAGGTCCTCCACATCAGATTCTAGTCTGTCTTACCCAGTTTCCTCTTTCGTTCTCCCAACCCTGTACCTTCTCAGTACCACAGGGCCAACTACTGCTTCCAGGTTTTATACAGTGACATCAAACTCCAGTAGGGAGTTAAATTCCATGAGGTGAGATGGTTCGGAGGGAAAAAGCTCTCACTGTGTGAGTCTCGACAACCTGAATTCAGTCCCTAGAACCCTTGGAAGGAGTCCATTCCTAACACTTGTCCTCTGACCTCTACATGCTTGCAGTGGCACAGTCACACACACACACACACACACACACACACACATATATACACACACACACGCAGAGCCCTGGAGCAGGAAAGACAGATCAGGAGTCAAGGCATTGCCTGCTTGAGCAGCGGACTCTCGTTGGAATCCTACATCCACATGGTGGCCCCAGATCCAGGGGATCCTATGTCCTTTTCTAGTTTCCATGGAAACTGTGTATATGTGGTGCACAGACATGCATGTAGGCAAATAGCCATACACACAAAATTAATTAAAAAACAATCCCAATTGGTTATCCAATATCCAATAGTCAGCCCTGAAATCTAATACAGCAAACTGAGTTGGCCCCAAATCACTCAGCCCCTCTGCTTTCTCTGGCCAGCTATCACCACATAGAAACTCCCTGGAGTCAAGGGCTTAGTCAATTTATGCCCCTTCCCCTGTCAAGTGGCAACGATACACATTGTGAGGGGTTCAACCTGTATTTCTAAGGCCCATCCCGATGGGGTCAGGAGAGGCAGTGAAGAAGCAGGCTGGACGGGTGTAACATGAGCTGATGATGCCTCACCTGAGCTGAGGGGCTATGGAGTTAATGCTGCTGGACGTAGGGGACTCATTTTTATTCAGGGTGTTGCCACCAGTAAATTGCCACCAGCCATGACCCAGTAAGTCAACCCACCCCACACACATGCAAACAACCCTAATTAAACTCAGTGGATTATATGAACAAAACAAAACAAAACCCCATGAAAATAGGAAGGGAGACCTGTTGGGGAAAGGGGTATCACAAGGAGTTGGGGGCAGATGAGAAGGAAATGCGGGTGAATGGGATCAATTATATTCATGTCAAAGATTAAATAACAATTAGTGAAGAACAAAGAATAGGGCTCTGGTAAGGAAGAGCCAGCAGCAGTGCTGGAGGCATGCTCACCGGGGCACGGATGACATTAAGCAGGGCCTTGTCTCGGTAAATTCGGACTTCCCCATTGGCCAGAGCAGCCATGACAGCTTGCAGGCCCCGGGATCGCTGCTCCAGGAGGTTCATCGTCAGGATGGCTGCAGGCATCTGCACTGTCCACAATTTCTTACCCTGGCAAGAAACAGGCAGTGTCTGCAGGGAGCTCAGGACTCCCATGGAAATAAGGAGTAGCTGGAGCGGCAAGTAATAGACAGCTTTGGGCTCATAGGGCAGACAGTGTGGAGGGGTGGGGGGAGATCACACCTTGTGGGTGAAGCCATGCAGACTCTCTTGGGTGCTGCCCACCACCAGGATCTTGTGTACACGGACCAGCCCCACAGGCTGGGCACTCAACTCGATGCAGTACTTGGGGTGTTTGGAGTCTCTGTGGAATAAAGACACAATCCCTCTGCCCAGAGAAGCCTTGCGTCTAGCTCCCCGGCTGACCTATCCCTTCTCAGCCCCACTAGATTAACCCAAGGACATCCCTGGTCCTGAGCAAATGATGAGATCATTTCTCCACCTACCACTTTGAAGATGTGTGACCCTGGATGACATCAGGTATGTTTTCCTACTGTCTCCTCCTGCCCTTCACTATGGTGACAAGTGTCCTGGGATTTTAGAGTTCTGAATACGTTACCTTAGAGTGGTCTAGCCAGTGCTATTGGACTTGGAAAGTTTACTGGTTTATCAGATAAGGATGGCCCATCAGTTTTCTAGTCTCTCCTTAGTTATCCTGTTCCAGAAAGAGGGGGTAGTCTCTGCCTTTCAACTATAGGTGTGACCCACTTTCTCCAGGCTGTGTAAAGGGTGCATCTCACTGGCTTCTGGGCTCCAGGAATTCTCCCTTCTTAGCCTTCCAAATGTTGGGACTACAGGTGCACGCCCTTTCATGCCGCCAACCCAAATGATGTTTCTTTTCCCACTAAGCCCCCATTTCTTCTCAGTAAGTACTCATTTAACTTACATTATTTTTACTATATGTCTTCCCTAAGAAGGCAGGACCATGTTTACAGCATTCCACTTACCAGTGAACCTCCAACCCCTGTATAGTACTGAATGAATAGTAGATGCTCAACAAATGTCTTGAGTTAAAAGACTGTCCGGAGGGCTGGAGAGCTGGCTCACAGGTTAAGAGTACTGATTGCCGTTCTAAAAGACCTGGGTTCAATTCCTAGCATCTATATCATTGCTTTCAGTTACCTGAAATCTAGTCCCAGGAGGCTAGATGACCTCTTCTAGACTCTGGATCTCACATGCATGTGGCATACAGACATGCACATGGGCAAAATACTCATAAACATAAAATAATTTAGCTGGGCAGTGGTGGTGCACACCTTTAGTCCCATCACTCAGGAGGCAGGGTGCTGATTTCTGTGAGTTCAAAGCTACAGAGGTCTACAGTGCAAGTTCCAGGATAGCCAGAACTACACAGAGAAACCCTGTCTCAAACAAACAAACAAACACTGTCTGAAATATCAAACTAGTGTATGTGTCACATACATTATAAAACAATATAACAAATACAGGAGATGGTACCTGTTTCCTCCACCCTCTGACTGCATCCTCCATCCTCTGGCTACGCTGCTCTCATATTACTGCCCTCATGCCAGCTCTTACCCATCAGGCTCCTCCTCCCTTCTATCCTTCAAAGTTCAACCTCCTTTATAAAATTCCCCTATCTTTCCAATCTCAAATTCCAGCCTAAACCCCCTGTTCATCTTGCAAGCCTCTGAAACCACCAGATGTCTGAGGCCACAGCTGTAGCTACCTTCTCAGAATATAGATGCTCCCATTTCGGCAGGCAGCAGTCAACCGGAACTCCACATCAAACTGACCGGAAACCTCCAGGAAGACGGGGACACTGGGCAGACTCATCTGCAAAGAAAATAGCTCAAACCTACTGACCATGGTGGGAAGAAACTGTTTAAATTCTTGACTAAAATGCTGATCTCTTCGTTCACTTCCTACTGGTCACAGCTTTAAGCCTACAGAATTAGATATACACGGTATATACACGGGTGTTTGAGTAGGAAGACCCCAGGAGCAGCATTGATAACAGTAAAAGTCATGTAGGTGGACACCAAGTAGCCAAGTAAATACATGTATGTATGTATTTACATATACAACTGCATGGAGAATGTGGAGCCTTTAAAAGGGCTGATAAGAAGCTGCAGTGGTGGTACACCCCATAATACCAGCAGCACTTGGGAAATGGAGCCAGGAGGAGCACAAGTTCAAGGCTATCCTGGGCTACACTGCAAAAAAAAGCAAATAACAACAACAAAAAGATTGGCATGGTTTTATGAACAAAGGAAGATACTAACATTATACGGTAACGTGAAAAGAACAAATTGTTGGCTTTGCACATGAGCCTGTCTGTCTAAGGATACTGTACTGCTTGCACTCGCTATCGACGAGACGAATCCTAGACTCGCCCGAGAGGAGTTTCAGTTGAGGAGCTTCCTAGGTCAGGTTGTCCCGTGGGCAATTGTCTTTATTGTTAATTGAGTTGGCAAGGGACACCTTGAATGTGGGCAATCTGAACTCACTGGCTGGGCCCTTAGCTGTTTGAGTGGAGCAAGCCAGCTGCAGATGAAGCCAGTGCTGACAGACAGTGCGTGTGTTCCTTCCTCTCTTCTCTCTGCTGTGGATGTGCTGTGATGGCGGCTCCACCTTACTTCACTGAAAGGGTAAGCTGTAACCTGGAGCTGTCAGTCAATCAAGCCCTGTCCTCCCCAAGTTGCTCTTGGTCAGAGTGTTTTATCACAGTAGCAGTAATGAACTAGAAATATACCTCTCTATAAAGCAACAACGTTTGAACCAAGCTAGACAACTATTCCACACACAAGAATGTCTGGACGGATCTGTGCTGAACCTTTCACACCAGACTTAGGAGTGGCGAGATTTTGGGAAATCTAACCTTTCTTTAACCTTAGCTACACTTTCTCAACAGATGCTACTCACACTGAGAGAACAAGAGGAACACAGCCTGGACCTTGCATATAATCAGGGACAGACCTGATACTGACCTTGGTCAAAATGGTGAAGGCCTCAGGGTCCAGCACTAGGAGTTCCTTGTTCTCAGTGCCTAGCACCAGACAGGACACGGCATCCTCATCAGCCAGGTTCTTCTTCAGGGTGGTCATGGTGGTGATGACTGTCTGTAGAAGACCCCACCATGTTCCCAGACACCCCAGAGCCAGGGGAGGGAAGGGAGAGGGCAAAACAGGAACAAGCATGAGAAGTGTACCTGAATGCTGATGGCAAAGGTGTTTCTTCTACAAACCTAAATGCGTAACAGTAAGTATTGTCTAAACCACTTCTGAGTCACTCAGAGTCTAAACCAACACAATACACGTTTAAGAGCTGGGTGTGACTCACACCTGTAGTCAAAGAATTGTGGCAGCAAGGGCTGTAGGACTGTTGCATGTTCAAGGCCAGCTTAGCTTAAAACTCAGTTCCAGGCTAGCCCAAACTACCTACCAAGACCTTGTCTCAAACAAATAAACAAAAAGACAGGTTTTAAAGGAAGATCCCATGACATGGGCGTCTGCAGGCAGCAGGCACACATGCAGTGCACATCTGCACATGTGGGCAAACATTCATACACACAAAATAAAAATAAAATGTATCTTTTAAAAATGTGCACAATCAGGCTGGAGAGATGGCTCAGTGGTTAAGAGCACTGACTACTCTTCCAGAGATCCTGAGTTCAATTCGCAGCAACAACATGGTGGCTCACAACCATTTGTAATGGGGTCTGACGCCCTCTTCTGGTGTGTTTGAAGACAGCTACAGTGTACTCACATACATAAAATAAATATAAAAAATGTAATTCCAAAAAAAAAAAGAGAAGAAGAAGAAAAAAAAGTCTACAATCCAGGAGTGGTACAAGCCTTTAATCCCAGCAGTCAGGACGCACAGACAGGTGAATCTCTGTAAATTCAAGGCCAGCCTGGTCTATGTAGTAAGCTCCAGGATAGCTGTGACTATATAGTGAGACTTTGTCTCAAAGAACAAAACAAAATAAAGTAATATATGTGAACACAGAAACATGCTAGAAGCTAAACCCTTAAGCACAGATACTCTCTGAGCAATGAGAGCAGAGCTTTTCTGGAACTTCTACAGTAGACACCTGTTCATTCTGTAATTGTAACTAGACATCAGAGAGGAAAGCTTCATTTTTAAAGAGTTTCTCTACGGAAACCAGCAGAAGCAACATGTTTTTCTTTGAATGAATATGTTGTATGCTGTACAGGCATCATTACAATTGCACAGAGGGGTGCTGGAGGGGTGGTGGGCACACATGGTGAAGCAGACCACTGAGGGTGGTGGTGCAGGCTTGCAAACTCAGGCAGAGACAAGACGATCAGGAGAGCAAAGCCAAACTCAACTAATGAGATGCTGTCATAAAAAAGCAACCAGCCAAATCAAACAAATGAAAAAAGTCATAATCAACTAAATAATTAAAGAACTTAAAATTATCAAAGGCTTTGTAAGGCTCAGAATATAGTGTTCTCAAAATGTCACTCAAGGGAAGCAACATAAAATGCACATTGGTGCCAGGCGGTGGTGGCCACGCCTTTAATCCCAGCACTTGGGAGGCAGAGACAGGCGGATTTCTGAGTTCGAGGCCAGCCTGTCTACAGAGTGAGTTCCAGGACAGCCAAGGCTACACAGAGAAACCCTGTCTTGAAAAACAAACAAACAAACAAAAAGCACATTTGTGAAGGAAATGTTCAGAAATGGCAAGAAGTGGGTGTCTCTAGGTTGTGGAGTCATTCTTATAGAAGGAACCATGTTTGATCCCCAGAAGCCATGCAAGAAATGCCAGGCATGGTGACAGTGCTGGGGAGGCAGAGACAGATGGATCCCTGTGGCTTCCTGGACAGCTAATGTAGCCTAATTGGCAAGCTCGATGCCAAGAGAAACCGTATCTCAAAGGAGATGGACAGCTTTCCTAGGGATGACACCTGAGGCATCATCTGCCCTGCACCCCCATGTGCACACACATGCACCTGTCTGCATATGAACACGCACAATTTAAAAAATGTAAGCACCCTGATAGGGCAATAACAAAGAGAAAGGGTATTACCTGCCGCTTGATAACCTTGGACTTGTGCTGGTTCACAAACGCCTCCATTTCACTCAGCTCCAGCTGCAGAAACCTGCACACACACAAAAGGCACCAGCATGCCATGGCCTGGCTGCCTCTAGTACAAGCCCACAGACATCCCCTCCCTCCGCCCTACCCCCGAGGGACTCCTACCTGAGAGACTGCACAGACAAAGGCACGTCTGCCTTTTCCCTGCAACGACAGTGGCCAACATGGCAGCTTTCATGAGGGCTCATAGGAGGGCTTCAGGATGAAGGGGTGCACAGTGGGGAATGCGCTCTCACCTGATGTCCTCCAGCATCTCCTTCAGGGTTAAGGGATCAATCCGGTCCTGTGTCAGCAAGTGGAGGAGGGAGAGCCTGTGAGCTCTAGCAGCCATACCCTCAGCCAGCTCACTATGTTTATACTTGGGCACAAGGGCAGGTCTTCCTCTTCGCTTTCTTCCCAGTGGCCTGGCACTCAACCCCAAGTCCGAGATCTTGCTTTGAATCCATCTCAGGATCATGTCCACACCCATCATCCTCTTTATTGTTGCCTCCTAATGTGTGTCTACACTCCAGAGTCCTCCCCCACTCACTCAAGTGAGCCTTTTCCTTCTTTGGCTCCTCTTTCTACACAGGTAGGAAGGGATGTAGTTAGTGCAGAGGAGTCCTATGGCTCCTGCTCTCCGAAGGACCTGGCTCAGTGCCTTCCAGGAAGCTACCACCCAGGGCCGAGCACGGCATCTCACTGTTGCTCCAGAGCTGGGCTACGGCCCGCCTTCCACTACTGTGAGCCCACTCTCCTGAGTCTGGTCCTCCTCCTTCAGTGGTTTCAGTCTGAGTTCTTGTTTGCTATGTCACCTACCTCTTTGGCTTGGTTCCAAAGGTCTTGCTCCAAAGGGTTTGGAGGTAACTGGGGCAGACTGAACTTGAAGTAGGGTCGAAGGTTCTTATAAACATAGACACAAGGTCCTGAGGCGAGTGCTAGGGCAGGTGTCCTGGGCTCGTGTTGGTCCATGAGGAAGGTGGCAGCCGAGGCCGGCAGGGCAGGCAGTGGGCTTTCTGTCAGTACTGTGGGTCCTTTGAGCACCTTCAGGCGGGGCTGCTGCCCACCTGGGCCAAGGTCTCCCACCACCAGCTATAGGGAGAAGAGAGCACTCAGCGTAAGGGCCATCTCACTCACCCTTTTTGCTGGTGCTTACTAATTCATCCTCACACTCACCAAGGTCTTCCCATGAGGCTTAGAAGAGGTATTCCTTAGCAAAGTTACTTAACTAATTCTGAACTCAGGTTTCTCTCTTGCAAAATGGGAATGCCTACCTCATGACACCTAGAGGAAAATCAAACCAAATCCTGAATTATGAGCCTGGTGAGTATTAAGGGGAGGATGAGAGGTTTGTCTGTTTATTATTCATTCCTTTCCATTTCCTGTAGTAGTGGGGATTGAACTTGGGACTTTGAACATAGCTGTAATATTCTTCTCTGCTATGAGGCTAAGGTATATTTATTTTATATTTATATTGAAATAACTTTTTGTTTGTTTGTTTGTTTTTTTTTGTTTTTCGAGACAGGGTTTCTCTGTGTAGCCCTGGCTGTCCTGGAACACACTCTGTAGACCAGGTTGGCCTCGAACTCAGAAA
>NW_022196904.1:136324727-136329089 GCF_008632895.1 Mastomys coucha
ACTCAGAAATTCACCTGCCTCTGCCTCCCAAGTGCTGGGATTAAAGGCGTGCACCACCACCGCCCAGCTGAAATAACTTTTTTTTTTACTAAGGAATCATAAAGAACAGTAGAGAGGAAAGTATTACAGACTCCTATAATAACATTATCAGCCTCGATGGCCACCAGCCTCTTAATAATCTATGTCCTCTTGAGAAACAGAACAATCTCACTGCCCTGAGCTTTATTTCCCTCCACATTCTAAATTACATATATTTATATGTATGTGGGGACATTCATGCCATAGCACTGGTATGGAGATCAGAGGGCAACTTTAGGGAGTTGGTTCTTTCCTGCTATCCCATTTATCCAAGGGACAACATGCTGAGTTCCAGAACAGCCAAGACTACTACATAGAAAAACTTTTGACTAAAAAGAAAAAAGAAAAGAAAAAGACACACAGTTTTGTGAATCATTTCCTATTCTAAGCCTATTATTTTGTATTACAAACTAAAAAGTTAAGCAATAATGATTAGACATAAAGAATTAGGGCCTGCAGTGGGTAAAGATGCTTGCCACCATGTCTGACGACCTAAGCTCAATCACTGTGACCTATGTGACAGGGAGAACTGACTCTCAAAGGTCCTCACCTCCACACTTCATGCATCCCTCCAACACTAGATAAAGTAATTTTGTTGCTAATTTTTTTTTTTTTTGAGATGTGGATTGCTTCCTTTGTTAGTTTGCTTTTGTTTTTTGTTTTTGATGCAGTCTCACTAAGGAGACCTGGCTGGCCTTGAACTTCAAGGGTCAACCTCAGATTCATAGATCTCCCTGTTTCTTTCTTTTTTTTTTTTTTTAAGATTTATTTATTTATTATATGTAAGTACACTGTAGCTGTCTTCAGATACACCAGAAGAGGGCATCAGATCTCATTATGAGTGGTTGTGAGCCACCATGTGGTTGCTGGGATTTGAACTCATGACCTTCTGAAGAGAAGTCGGTGCTCTTCCCCGCTGAGCCATCTCACCAGCCTGATCTCCCTGTTTCTATTGTCCCGAGGTGCTGAGATTAAAGGCATGCACCACTGCTCCTGGCCCCCAAATTATTTTTTAGAGAATCATATATCTTGGTACTATAAATCCACAACATCTTGCTTTCTGTTTAATTTCTTCAGATCATGTTATAAAATTAATGTTCATTTTCCAAATTACAAAGAAATTCTGGGGTTAGAGAGATGGGTCAGCAGTTAAGAGCACTGGCTGCCCTTCCAGAGGATCCTGGTTCAACCCTCAGCACCCACAAGGTGGCTCTCAACTGTCTGTAAATCCGGTTGTAAGGGATCTGACACCCTTACACAAGCACACATGCAAGCAAAGCACCAATGCACACAAAATAAAAATAAACAAATCAGTAAAAGAAAGAAAGAAGTTGCAACGAAGTGTGCCTTTTTAGTACTCGGGAGTTCCAGAGTATGGTGATCCTCTCTGCAAATCTCACTTCTGAGTTTTTCCCCACTCAACTTTTTGATTGCCTACCTTGTACTCCCCGTCGCCATGCAAATCTGCCAGTGCTAGAAAACACAAAAGGGTCAGAAATGAGTCTCAGAATCCCAAAGGTTTCCCCACGAAACCGTTACCTGTTCCTCCCATCTTCCTAGAATCTGAGTGCTCCTAGGTATGTCTAGAGACTCACACAGGCAGGAGGAGAAGGTGTGGATGTTGGCCATGGGGTCATAGTGTGCGTCCAGCCATTTAGAATTGGCTTCATTGCTGAGAGGGAAAAAGAGAGTTGAAACGTGAGTCCCACGGCAAAGAAAAAAAAAAAAAAGCTCTAAGCGAGATGACGTCCGAAACTGACAGCACAAACTCCGAAAGGATAATACAGTAAGTCTAGATCTGGGCTCAATAAGCGCCCGGACATACGGACACTTCTTGGCCACCAGCTTTCGTTATCTGATTTCTAAAGGGCCCTTCCAGAACTTCCACCACTGCTCGCAAGCAAGAGCCCAGAACCCGTCACCAAGAACCATCTATTCTTCTGAGGGAAAGGAAGGGGTGAGGACCCGGGACTTAACCTCTCAGCTCGCCCGCTGTCGGAATCCGATGAAGACGCCGCAGCCATCTTCACAGGCGTCGCCTTGGCAACCAGCTCAGCCGTCGCGCAACACCCAATAGGATCCGGGCATCCGAAGGCACAGGAACAAAGGTTCCGGGATGAAATTGTCCCAGCTGGGACCAAATAAGCGCTGGTTTCCTTGTCCTATGCAACTTTGACTTATGGTTTCTACGTCAAAAACAAGGGCCTTGGCTTTGAGGCTTGGGGAGGAGCCCTTTTTAGGAGTTAAGACTAGGCTGAGAAACAAATTAAAGGGTGGGATCTCATGTTAGTGAGTTCTAGTTCTTTAGCTTCTGAAATATTTGAAAGAACACGAATGTTTGCTGCTCTTGCAGAGGACCTTGGACTGCTTGCTTCATAGCACCCACATGGCAGCTCACAATTCTGTAACTGTAGTTCCAGGGGATCTGATGTGGTGTTCTGGCCTCTGCCGGCAGCAGCACACACGTGGAAAAAATACACATACACGCAAATCTTAAAAAATATGTCTCGCCGGGCAGTGGTGGCACACGCCTTTAATCCCAGCACCTGGGAGGCAGAGGCAGGCAGATTGCTGAGTTCGAGGCCAGTCTGGTCTACAGAGTGAGTTCCAGGACAGCCAGGGCTACACAGAGAAACCCCGTCTTGGAAGAAAACAAAATAAAACCAAAACCAAAACACCAAAACAAAATGTCACAAAGAACTCCAGAATACACGTTGTGAGTTTGTGTCCTCCCTTAGAATTATCAAAATCTTATTATGGACTGGAAGCCAAAAGTGATGTTCTATGCTCTCCCCAGGCTTTGAACTGGAAGAGGAAGAAACACACACATTGCAAAGATGTTAGTTTTCATTTTTATTTTTCTGGCTATAAAAGTAATACACGAAGAGCGCTGGATTTGGTGAGAATGCTTTGAGCCCTGGCTCTGTCACATGCCACCTGCCAGATCTAGAACAGTCACTTCTCAGAACTGCCACCTTCCCATGTGGAAAACCGGATTAGGCAACCTGTTAAGTTCCCACCATAGTTGGCAGTGCAGATCCAGGAACTGAGGACATATGGTAAACTGGAAAGTGCTGACAAACAGAAGGGGTTAGCATCACCACCCTCAGCTGAGGTAGCACCAAGGTCCAAGCTCCTTTCCCTCCCCTGAATCCTAATCACACACAGTTCAGGGCCGCGGACAGCCCTGCTTTGACAAAGAGGGAGAGAGCACACAGATCTTCTCAAGCCTGGGCAGATGGGGCCTCCTGGACCTGGTTCCTCCAGAATCGGGCATCTGCTGTGGCCAGCTGGATAAGAACCTCCTCCAACTCAGGCCCATCCTCGGGAAAACGCTCACAGAAGGATTGGATGAGTCCAGCGGCTGAGGCCTCATACTCTATTAGTTGTACTTCCGAGCCTAGGAGGAGATGGAGAGAAAAGAGCAGCACAGAAAGATGGGGTTATATAGTAACATTTGCAGGGGCAACGAGTTCTTGCTGAGCTCTATGGCACAAACTGGCCATAGTTATCTAGCTAAGGCATCAGAATAACCCTGCGGGGAAGGCAGAATTAACTGGGGGGAGACTTAGACTTAAATGAACTGCCACCTGCTCTCATCCTTCCCTCAAGTCAAGATTTAATTAAAGTCTGGCATGGTAGCACACACCATAAGCCCAGCACTCAACAGGGCTGCAGGGAGAGAGGTAAGGCTAGCCTAGGAAATCTTGGTCTCAACAAAACCAACATAACCCCAACACTCACTAACAAAAATAACTGATAAAAGCACTATGTCGGAGGCGGAGAGAGAGTTCAGAGGGTTAGAGTACTTGTTGATCTTGTTGAAGACCCAGGCTGCTCTTAGCTTGGCCTCCAGCACCCACTGGTGGCTCACAACCATCTGTAATTCCAGTCCCAGGTGATCTAATGCCCTCTTGTGGCTTCCAAGGGCACTGCATGCCCATGGTGCGCACACATGCATGCAGGCAGGCAAAACACACATCAAATAAATAAATCTGAAATCAATTTTCAAGTGCAATAGTAGATGAAACAAGATAGTCTTCAGCCTCTTGAGACTCACGGTGACGTAACTGCTTCATACGTCAAGACTATGGGGAAATTTCCCAGCTACTCTAAGCCTCAGTGCCTTGTGGGTAAAGTGGGGAAGGAGCACAGCACCTTTCTTCTTGTGCTATGGGGTGCTCAGCAGCGGCTCTGAGCATCTGACCTGTTAAATGGGCCCGTCTATGGGGTGCTCAGCAGCGGCTCTAAGCATCTGACCTGTTAAACGGGCCCGTCTATGGG
>NW_022196904.1:136329227-136378470 GCF_008632895.1 Mastomys coucha
TAAACGGGCCTGTCTATGGGGTGCTCAGCAGCGGCTCTGAGCATCTGACCTGTTAAACGGGCCTGTCTCAAGGTCCCTGGATTCTGATGGGAATCGTCCCCTGGGTCACTCCCCAGCTGCTCAGCCTTTGTACTCTGTGTGGCATGTGGCACTGAGAGGTACATAGTAGCTAACATGGCCTAAGTTAACGTTCTGACTCGGTAAAGACCATTTGTGTGTATTTCAGTTCCCAGATGAAACTGGTGAGGGGCTAGTAACCATTCTTCATTAGGCTTGGGGAGTTCATTCTTAAAAAGTTCCTCTTCTTTTGTTTCTTTTTGTTGCTGTTGTTGTTTTGTTTTGTTTTTCCAGTACTGTGGATAGAACCTGGGCCCTTACATGGCAGTGCAAAGCATGCTGCCAGTGAGCTACAATCCCAGCCTATGGTGAAAACACTTCACCCAGTACCTAGGGCCTGCAAGTCCTCTACCACCACCGTCACCACTACCTAAGTGCTGGGGGTAGAAGCCAGGGCCTCTTACATACTGGGCAAATGTTCTACCGTGGACCACACCCCAGCTCACCACCACCTTTGAAAACTCCAACCTGTTCCTCAGGTCTGGCTCCTTCCACCACTTCCTCCCATGACCTTTCCTGGATTCTCTGAAGCTACATATGTGAACTTTATCTGCATGTTTAGAGCACTGTTAGTATCCTTTAAACATGTGTGATTAATATCTTCATTGAGTTTTCATTCTTAATGGGCTCTGAACTACTTCTGAAAATGGCCTCAGTTCCACCCACTGTTCCATCCCTCAGTGGGCCCCACTGAACTCGGGGCATCAAAGCACAAAGAAAGTAAGGCTGAGAGATAGGAGACTGAAGGGGTTATTTTGTGTTGAGGGGCTAGAATGGCATGTCTCAGGAAGGTGCCACTTAACAGGGACCTGACCAACAAGAAGAATCAGACAGGCACAGATTTGATGGCCACCGTGCCAAGCGGAGGGTACAGCATGTACAAAGGCTATGGAGTAGAGTGGCCTTGGTGCACTGGAGAGATAGGGCACACAAAGTACTGGCACCACGCAGGCAGGGCCAGGGACTCTGAAAATGGAAGTGTTACTTGAGAAGGGGGAATGATCCAGGGCATCTCCATCCCGAATGTTGCTGATTCAAATTCTCTTAGGTCCTAGGAGGACGATGCAGTCCCAGCTCATTGCCTGACTTCACCTCCTTCTAGGACCTTCCACAGTCAGGATCCTCCAGTCCAGCCTGGCCTCTACAAGTTCCTACTTTGTTGGCCTTGCTGAGACCTCTTGCTGCTGTCTGACAATCAGTGTCCCTGTGTATGTATGTGAGATGGAAAATGCCAAGGTTCTGGGCCTGAGGTCTGTCCGAAAAAGTGTGGCAGAGGGAGCCCTCCCTGAACCAAGTGCATCATCTGCTCTCTGGAGAGACCTCAGGTAGCTCCACCAAATGGTGTAACATCCGTTACCTTCGAGGCGAGTGTTGGGCTGAACAATAAGCTTCCGGGATTCCTTGCGCAGCAGTACTGTATCCCTTAGGGTGAGGAAGCACTCTGGGGGTGCGTCAGTGACCGTTGCATAGCCCTCGTACAGGGCCCGCCCTGCAACCACATCCCCTGTGGACTTCAGCACCTGTAGGAAGGAGGAATTAAGTGCCTAGGATGGGCACTCACCTTGCATCCACAGGACTCTGGCAGCAGCCATGGCCAGTTGTACCTGGATAGGATGTGCTATGGTTTGCCTTTTATAAAAATGTCAGAGCTATAAACCTAATGGCTAAGCTGGGTATGGTGGCACCTATAATCCCAGCAGAAGGCATTGGAAGGCAGAAACAGGAAGATCAACAGTTCAGGGCCATCCTTGGCAACATAGGGAGTACAGCCTGAGCCACAACAACATCCTAGGTGACTAATTTTTTTTTTTTTAAATATAGAGTCTCGATATGTAGACCAGTTGGGCCTTGAATTCATAAGAGACTTGCTTGCTTCTGCCTCCTGAGTGCTAAGATTAAAGGTATGCGGCAGAATGTCTGACAGCTAAATTTTTTTCAAAAAGCTAGTGTATATTAAGAAGTTGGGGGGCTGGCGAGATGGCTCAGTGGGTAAGAGCATTGACTGCTCTTCTGAAGGTCCTGAGTTTGGATCCCAGCAACCACATGGTGGCTCACAACCACCTGTAATGAGATCTGACACCCTCTTCTGGTTCATCTGAAGATAGCTACAGTGAATGACACTGGAGTGAGCGGGCTGGAGTGAGGCGGGTGGGCAGAGCGAGTTTAATTCCCAGCAGCCACACACATGATGGCTCATGGCCATCTGTACAGCTACAGTGTACTCATACACATAAATAAATAACATAAATCTTTAAAAAAAAAAAGAAGTTGGGCTTTGGATTAAGAGATGGCTCAGTGGGTAAGAACCACAAGCATGAGTTCAAATCCTGAGCACCCATGTAAAAAACTTGGCATTGACACGCACTGTAATCCCAGTGCTGAGGGTTGGGGTACAGGAGGGTCACTAGGGCTTGCTGGCTGTCAGTCTTGTTCCAGGTTCAGTAAAAAGACGCTGTTTCAAGGAAGCCCAGCAGAGAGTAATAGAACAGGACACACATGTGCATATGCCACATACATCATACTCAAACATACACATACACACACACAAAGTTAATTTAATGAAATATGGAAGAGGTGGGGCTTTTAAAAGTACCCAGGAGCTGGCCAGTGGTGGTGCACGCCTTAATCCCAGCACTTGGGAGGCTGAGGCAGGCGGATTTCTGAGTTCAAGCCCAGCCTAGTCTACAAAGTGAGTTCCAGGACAGCCAGGGCTACACAGAGAAATTGTGTCTCAGGAAGAAAAAAAAAGCACCCAGGCTCCTCCACTGTAAATGGGATTAAGGCCCACAGAGGCAGTTATGGAAGCATCACCTTTCCGTTCGACCAACAGAGGTTCTTTTACGTTGTCTCCTCTCATAGTCTCTCTTGCACGCTCCTAAACTTTGGTTATAGTAGACTTTCTCACGCTCATGGACATCGTTCAACTTCTCTTCATAGTATAGTATGCACCTCCTAGGACTGAAGCCCGAGGCTCAAACCCTAGTCTTACCCCCCACCTCCAATTTTGTAGGAGTCTATCTGCTCCCTCTGCTATGTGGACTCTGGGGGTTCATCTCTCTCACTTCTTGGTAATATGTAATCTCTTCATACATGATCATCACACCAACAAAGCCAGATCTGGGGAGCTCAAATTGGAGAGTTAGCAACATGGACACCAGAGGAGCTGGTAGCACCAGAAGTGACTCAGGCAGAACAGACTGCTGGGAATGGGTTCCAGTGCCCTCAACGGACCACAGAATCTGAATGTCTAAGTCTCTAATCCAAAATGGTGTGCTATAGGCATCTTCTGGTATAGCATATTTTAAATCACATTTGGTTTATTACACATTTTAAAAATTTATGTATTTGTGTGTATGTATTTGATGTATGTGCAGATGTGTGTTTGCTGTGTGCAGAGGAAACCAGAGAAAGGCATTAGCTCCTATTCTATCATTCTCCACCTTATTCCTATGAAACGGAGTGCTCACAAATCTGGAGCCAGAGAGCTCCAGCAATCCTCCTACCTCTGTGGTGCTGCCGCTGCCAGGTATGCAAGCAGGCCTGGCTTTTTACATAAGGATTGGGGATTCGAACTTGGGTCCTTATGTTTATGCAGCAAGCATTATTACCCACCAAGCCATCTCTTCAGCCCTTCATTTATTTTTTGAGATAGAGCCTACCTAGGTTAGCCTCAAACTTACTATATAGTGAAGGGTGACCCTAAACTCCTAATCCTCCAGCCTCCACTCCTGAGTGCTGGGGTCACAGGTGTGAGCCAACACTTCTATGCAGTGCTGAGAACAGGACCCAGGGCTCCATGTGCACTACACGAGCAGTCTGCCAACTGCCTGATAGCCCAGGTCCTTAGATTACTCATAATACCCAATGCAATGCTATGTAATTAGTTCTTAATCCATACTGTTTAGGGAATGATGACAGAAAAATTGTGGATATCTAGTACATACAAGATGTCTCTCCTGAATGTGTGTGTGTGTGTGTGTGTGTGTGTGTGTGTGTGTGTGTGTGTGTGTGCAAGACTACAGGAATAACAGGAATCAGGGAGTCCCTGGGTGAAATGAAGAGCCTATGCCATGTCTGAATGTAGGGCTACCATAGTTCCAGTCAGCCAATCACAGGAATTGAGCCCACTGTTGTCAGACCTTCCAAGAAGCCACAAATACATATTCATATCTAATCTTCGCTAACATCAGAAAGACAAAAAAACCATGGCTGACAAAATAAACAGCTGCATCGAAGATGATGTCACCTTCTGGGTCTATAACACACTGTTGAGGAGACTGAAGATGATGAGCAAGACTGCCCTGTACAAGGAGCAAACGGGGCCACTCACACTGAGCATGCCTGTATCCCAGGGAAACAGAAGCAGGGCAGTCTCTGTGAGTTTGAGACCATCTGGTCTACACAGAGAGTAGCAGGCCAGCCAGGGCTCAGGGCGCTGATTCCATAATGCCTAGGAGCCAGTAGATTTGATTCGTATTCCTAATGCTCTGACAACAGCATTTGCCATTTGCAGCAAAAATCTTTGATTCACAGAAATGTTGCAAAGATGGTAGAGTGAGCTTCCAGAAGCTGCCAGCACAGCTTGTTTGTCACCAATTCACAATCAATCAAACCAATAATACCAATAGATTCCAGAACCCACTCAGGTCTATCTCACCGGCGTTGCCAACAGTGCCCCTGCCTATCTCAGAACCCGCCAAGGACACTGTGCCCTCACCTAGTGGCTCTTATCCTGATTTACTTTTTTGGTAGAGGAGGGATGAGACCCAGAGTCTCACATTTATTAAGTCATTCTGTACCTCTAGCTCCTAATTTAATTTTATTTAACTTTACAAACAATTATTTTAGTTGGGTGTAGCAGTACACACCTACAATCTCAGCACTTGGCAGGCAGAGGCAGAAACAGGAGGAGGAGTGAAGAATAGCCTGGTCTAACATAGTGAGTTCTAGGCCATCCAAGGGATACACGTAAGACTGTCTCAAAATATTAAAAAATTTTTAAAAAGAAAAAATGAACAAAAAAGGAAAACTAAAATCAACAAACAGGGCTGGTGAGCTAGGTCAGCAGTGAGACAGCTCAGCAGATAAACACACTTGCTACACAATCCTGATAACCTGAGTTTGCCCCAAACTCTACATAAAAGCATGAGAGATCAACTCCACATATTATCCCTGACCTCCATATACACACTGTGGCATATGCACAACCCCTCAATATCACACACCCACACCCACACCCACACACAAACACACACACACACACAGACATACACATAAACACACACACACCAACACACAAACACACACACAAACACACACACACACACACACCAACACACAAACACACACACACACACACACACACACACAAACACACACACACAAAATTATAAAAGCAAAAAGACCCCAAACTCCCACACGTTTTACCTAACGATGTTTTAGATTCTTCCTGGAAATAGATGGGCATCACAAAGACATACTTTGATTTCTAATTCAAACAACCATAAATTTACGATTTATATGTGAATTGTTGAAAACACGCAATAGAGTCCCGTTCTTGTAGAAAGTACTACACCATAAAGACAGGTGTCCTCATGGAGCTGAAGAGGTGGCGCAGTGGTTAAGAGCGCTCTTCCAGAGGACCCGGGTTTGATTCCGCCTACCCACATGACGGCTCCACAACCATATCTAACCCAGATGCAGGGGGCTCAATGCCCTCCTTGGCGACTCAAGCACCAGGCCTTCCTTTCCAGGCTTACTCATCATCACATGCAACAGTGTTACCGCCATAAAGCTCCTTTCATGTGACTCTGTTTGCTGTCTGCATTCCTTCATGTCCATGTTGAGAAACTGCTCATAGCTTATTTTGTCACTACAAAGACTTGCTGGATGAAGGGACCATCCAAGAGGTTAAGAGGTATTGACAGGTGGGAGAGAGGGACAGAAAAGAGGCTAGTGGAAGCCAAGATGAGAGACCTTCACTTACCTGGAGTCTCCGTAGGAACCGTTCCAAGGCAGGTCTGCCCACTGAGCGGATCTTGCTGCGGTCCAGGTGGACACGGGCATCTGGACGCCCATCAGAGCCTGTGGTGGGAGTGACGGTAACGAGTCCTTCGCCAGCTTCCAGCAAAACCCTCAAGATCACAAACCGGGCTTGCATGTGGGCCTGTGGAGGGAAAAAGGCCGTGTGTAGCAGATATTGAGTGCTTAGTGCACAATTTGCTAATGTGTTCAACATGCTAATCATCAGCGGCCATTATCCGTTTATTCCCTCTTAACTTGGGGGTCCACACTGCCCACTCCTCTCCCCTCAGTTTCTCCTGTGTTCACTGAAGCAGTCTATGTGAGCAGAACCTGGTGCCCTGTTCCCCCTCAGAATTTGCCACACAGCAGCTACTCAGGGGGGTCCCCTGACTAAAGACCTGGAAGACTCGCTTTCCCAATCATTTTTTGTGCTCAACAAGGACCCCACTTTTACATATGACAAAACATTGAGGCCCAGAGAATTGAAGTGAGTGGTTCAAGACCACACTGCTGCTAAGGGATTCAGGAGTTAAACCTCACAGTCCAGACTCTAAAATGTGTGAGCATATGTGTGCACACACATAAGTCTCTAAGTTTTAAAAAAACTATTTCATTTTTATTTTATATGTACAAGTGTTGTGCTTACATGTATGTGCACCACATGTATGCAGTGTCTGTGGAGTCCAGAAGAAGGCATTGGATTCCTTGGAACTGGAGTTACAGACAATTTGCTTAGCTGTCATCTGGGTGCTGGAATTGAACCCGGGTCCTCTGGAAGAGCAGCCAGTGCTCATAACCACTGAGCCATCTCTCCAGCCCTCTCTTTTCCTTTTGAGATGGGATCTTGCTATATCGCCCAAGCTTCTCAGGAATTTCTGGACTCAGGAAAACCTCCCTAGAAGATGCAAGGCTTTATCATGTGTACCCCTTAATGACATATGCTGACTCCTCAAAATGTATTTATTTGATTTTGTTAAAAAATAAAAATAAAAAGGCCAGCAAAGTGGATTGATGAGTAAAGCCCTTGCCATGCAAACCAGACAGCCTGAGTTTGACTCCCAGAACTCAAAATGGAAGGAGATAACTGGCTCTCCAAAACTGGGCACACACATAAGTTAAAGGAAAAAAAAAAAAATTAAATCACTGTTGGTTGACATAGTTTCAAACTATATGTTGGGCAGGTAGGTAGTGCACATCTTTAATCTCAGCACTCAAGAGGCAGAGGCAGAGGGATCTCTGTGAGTTCCAGGCCAACCTGGTCTACAGAGTGGGTTACAGAACAGCCAGGGCTATACAGAGAAACCCTGTCTGGAAAAGCACAAAACAGAACAACAACAAAAAATTACTTGTTGTGACTGAGTGGCTAAGCCCAGTGACTAAGAAGGAAGACTACATGAATTTGAATCCTCACTCTCTTCTTCCAGCAGAAATGTGATATAGCTTTCCCCACAGTAGAGTCTGAGGTTAGAGTTTGAGTTTATCTGCCTTAGGGGGTGCACTTTTCCAATCCCTGCACCCAGAATCCTGACTGTGGCCTCATGGCAGTCTCCTCGCCTGTCCTACCTGTCGCCAGTTGGCCGCCTCTGGGGTGTAGAACTCCAAAGCCAACAACCCGGCCCGAACCATGTTGAGCCAGTTCACGTAGATTACATCTTCTGCATCCGCTCCCTCAAAGCCAAAGATCCTGGTGGGGGCGGGGTGAGACAGGGATGATCAGATTAGCCCCATGCTCCAGTGCCTTCACAGCGGCCCAGGGTGGGGACTCAGCCCACCGCCCCTCCAGCCCACTGTTCCTACTCCAGCACTTGGGGGTTGAGACAGAGGTAGAGGCCCACACTCTCGGCCCGGCACTCTTCGTAGCTAGAGGCAATGGTGCTGAATTTGCTATCCCATGTCTCTCCACTCCGGTACCAGCTCTGGATCTAGAAGGATGACCCAGGACCCAAGAATCAGGGCCTGCCTGTGTCCCCTGTCCCAGCCGCCTGGCTCCATGGGGGCTCTCTTACCTGCTCCCCAGTCTCCGGGTTGATCACAGTCTCCTGGTCAAAGTTGAAAGCACCTTTCTCATCCTGTAGAAGAAAGGTGATGAATGTGGAGTGGGCTAGGGGATGGAGTCCCTGGGCAGAATCTGAGTGGGGCAGAGAGATAAGGGAGGGGAAGCTCTGAAGCAACCCTCGGATCTCTTAGCAGTTAGGAACCACCCATGCACTTCACTGTACAGGGCGAGAAACTGGGGTCCAGACAAGGGAGGGACCACCTGAAACTGTATGGGAACTCACTCTCAGAGCTGTGGAAGAGACACCCAATATGTGGGCCACCAAGCATGGTGGCTTCTCCCCATGTGCTTCTGGCGCTACCACACATGCTGCCAACATGGCCCCCCACCATGCCAAGTATCTTCCACAGCCACCTCTTGGGGAAGGCTCTATCACCAACACACACCACCGGTGGGAAAACGGAGGCTCAGAGACCAAGAGCCCCAGATGGGATCAGCCCGAGTAACCTTTGTGCATCCCAGATAGTAACACATTCGCTAATACCCCACAGTGTCGGGGTTATACTTCACCTCCCCTTCTTTTCTTCATAGGAGTTCATGGGATGGCATCAGGAACCCCACTGTACAGATGGGTCTACTGGGGCCCAGCCAGAAGAAAAGACGGATTTAAGGCCATGGCCTGAATAAAAGACTGGATGAGACACCGTGTTGGGTGCCGTCCCTTCAGCTGCTCTCTGGATTCTCTGGACTTGCCACGTGCAGCTCTCCCCCTCCCTCATCTAGGGAGGCAGCCCCACCATTGAGAGCAAGCCTAGCCCAGAAGCCCATTCTCACTGATGGACTTTACTCTCCTACGATTAGTTCAGCTATATGGCTCCATGCTGGGAGCCTTCAAGTCTCCTTAGCATGACAGTCTCTAAAGACTGTCAGCCTTGCCAAGTGGTGGTGGCGCACACCTTTAATCCCAGCACCTGGAAGGCAGAGGCAGGTGGATTTCTGAGTTCGAGGCCAACCTGGTCTACAGAGTGAGTTCCAGGACAGCCACGGTTACACAGAGAAACCTTGTCTCGAAAAACCCAAAAAAAAAAAAAAGACTGTCAGCCTTTCCACGTTACCCAAGTGCGAGCCAAGGGCACGGTGGCAATGGGGAGGAAGTGCTCTGGGGAGACAGTCCCTTAAGCAGAAAAGACTTGAACTGACCTCCCTGCAAAATGCTCCAGGAGCCCAGAGAAATGAATGGGTAAACAGGGTTCTCCGAGATAGCTCAACTGGTGGCTGCTGTCCAAGAGGGACTGCTGAGCTCAGGGTGGGGAAGCTCCCCTTGGAAGTATGACTCAGGCAGACCCTAGACGGAGACCATGAGGGGCCAGGTTCTGTCACTGCCGGTGCCAAGGTTGCAGACACTGTCTGTCTCTGTACCTGGAGCCTGTACTTTTCCAGATACTGAAGGGAGCCATGGCTTCACCTATGGGTGGGACAGGTCAGGTAATCCCAGCTGGCGGCCCTCACCTGTACAAAGAGCTTGCCGCTGCCGTGGCCCAACAGCTCGTGTAACCCCACCTGCACATCAAAGGACGGCCCCTTCCAGCGGATATACAGGTCCTGTCAAGACAAGCAAGGACCCCACTGACCACCACCATCTCACCGTGGGCGCACTACACACCAAGTCCTCCCAGCAAGGCCCATGGGGGGGAATGTGCTTTCTGGAAGTCAAGCTTATTCTATTCCACACAAGTGGAGCAATCCATCTCACCCCACAATGACCCAGCGAGAAGGACCAGCATAATGACTCTCCACTGTGCACCCTGCGAGGAAATGGAAGCTTCCCAGTGACAAAGGGTCAGTCACGTGGCGGGAAATCGGCTAAGCCAAACCAAAGCTGGACTCTGATTTCACCACAGTACTGGTCCACATGCCTCCCAGACTCATATAGCCTCGCCCCACGGCTCAGGCGGCCAGTGCCCACCTTGTCTTCTTCCTCCAAAAACGTGAGTTTCTCCCGCTTTGTGGCATAGGCCACAGCCAGCACGTTCCCCAGAGACACATTCTTAAAGCCTTCTGTCTGTCTCAGGTCGTCATCTGGAAGACAGTGATGAGAGCTGACAGAGGGAAGGGCAGAGGTCAAGAGGCACTGATAGAAGGCTGAGGGGCAAAGGTCAGTGTGTGGCCAGAAACACATGGGAAGGGGGAGGAGTATAGGCGGTGAAGAAGGGGTGAACTCACAGTTGGGGATGTTAATGCCCGCAGGGATGCCAGAGCCAGCAAAGGTGAGGACGTCCAGGGAAGTGAAGTCGGGGGTGAGGAACTTGTCCTTCTCAAAGGCTGGAGGCCAGGGCAGCTCCTTCAGCAGCTGCTCAGCACTTGCGACCAGTCGCTCGAACTTCGCACTCATGGCTTTGTTTACCATGGCCACGAAGCCTGTGGGGAGGCGAGGCTGTGGTTTGGCAGCATCCTGGGATCCCACTGCACCCTCCCCAGTTCTTCCATGCACCACGTTTATATACGCAACACAATTGTCTGCAGCAGCCTATTGGGGACTGCAAGCCCCAAGCCTCAGGGCCCAGGCAGAGTTCCATCACGTTCCTATGACCTTGTGTCTGAGCACCCATGTACTACTGGCACTTTCCTTCCTCCTGCCAGGCTAAGCTCTGGCTTTAGCAACTTGATATCTGGCCTGTCTATACAGAATGGGAAGAATGAGAGTTAAGCAGAGACTGAGGCAGTCTGCTGTCCCCAGGGATGAAAGCTACCACATCAGTCTCACGGGCACAGGGGAAATCACTGCACACAGGACTCTGTGATGCTCAGAGGTCTGACTACTTGGCTTATGGTCACAGAATGGAGGATGGGTAAATCCAGGCTTAAGAAATCACGCTTGCCCGTCTCCTGAGAGCCTCGTCAGGTCAGCCACAAAAGGTAAAACAGCCAAATGGCTCTGAGTCAGGGTAACTGGGTTCAGCCACCACTACAGTAAATCCTCAGGTTAACTTTGTAGCACACAGTGCCTGGGACATTGTAGGTGAACTCTCCCAGGCTGCTGGGACATTGTAGGTGAACTCTCCCAGGCTGCTGGGACATTGTAGGTGAACTGTCCCAGGCTGCTGGGACATTGTAGGTGAACTGTCCCAGGCTGCTGGGACATTGTAGGTGAACTATCCCAGACTGCTGGGACATTGTAGGTGAACTGTCCCAGGTTGCTGTTCTTACTGCTAGGAGGAAGGACAGACCCCCCAAGGAAGAACAGGAGAGTGAACTTGGACCCGTGCAAAGGGGTTTCCACCCAACCTTCCCAGCTCCACAAGCAGTTACCTTCAAACTCTCCTCGGGAGCCAAAGGGGTCACGGTAGCTCTCAATGAAGCCAATGTAACTAGAGGAGAAAAGAGGAGAGATAAAGACGACCTAGCAGAAGGCATGGAGGGGGAGCAGAGGCTGGCACCTCACCTCTCTACAATGGGGCCTTTGTCCTGAATCCAGAAGCGGGAGCCCCTCTTATGGGCCTCAATGGAACCCTGGGTGAAGCTCTCCATGTACTGGGCCAGCATTTGCTCCTGGTGGCTATTGGCTGCATAAGCCTAGAGGTGAAAAGGGCTTTGGTCAGGCTTGGGCCATCCACCTTTGCTGCCCAGAGGGGTTTTGAGTGGCCCCCTCACTCTCCAGCCATCCCTACCTTAGCTTTCTCCAAGTGCTCTACCACCTTCTGGAGGATGGGGGCATAGTCCCCCCGGGTGACCTGGAAATGATTCCCCTGGAACTCATATCTCTTCAGCTTGGAAGTCAATTCAGAGTCGAGAGCAGGGTCTAAGGAATGAGGCAACACTGAGGGAAAAGGCCAGTACAGGAAAAGGGCAACTCGGCAGGCTTTCGCTCTGGCTCACTAAGAACTTTAATGGCTCCCCACTGCCAACAGAAATTAGGATAAATTCTCTTCTTCATACATGCATATATTAGAGACTAGGGATGTGGCTCAATTGACAGGGTGCTTGCCTAACATGCACAAAACCCCAGATTTGATACCTAGCACTGCATAAGCCAGGTATGGTGGTGCACACCTGTAATCTTGGCGCTTGGGAGGTAGAGACAGGATTACCCTCAGTTTGAGGCCAGCCTGGGCTAGACTAAGACTTTGTCTCAAAACACACAGAGGCTAGAGATCTGGCTCAGAGGGTACAGGTTCTAACCATTAAGCATGACAGCCTGAGTGTAGTCCCTCGTTCCTGTCCTCCACAGGGTGAAAGGACAGAATCAACTTTTGTAGATCATCCTCTGACTTCTATTTCAGGACATTTGTGCTAAATGTTTAAGAAGAAAGAAAGAGAGACAGAAAGTGCCAGCAGCAGAGTATGGTCCTCCACACCACACCACCATCGGCTGAGAAGTATATTAAGAAGAGGAGTTCAAGGTCATCCCAGATACATACTCAAGGTCATCTCAGATACATACACAAGGAGTTTAGAGTGGCCCCAAAGATTGCAGAAGACGACACCTCAAAACAACAACAACAAAAACAAAAAAATAACCTCCACAGAAACCCAATACTCCAGCGGGTAGTACTGCATGTCTTTAATCCCATCACATCAACAAAAAGCCCAATACTCCATACACACACACACACACACACACACACACACACACACACACACACACGCACACCAAGAGTTATGATGGGCAAATATCTGAGTCCAAGGCCTAGTCTGCAGAGTTCTAGGACAGTCAGGGATATATAGAGAAACTCTGTGTTAGGGGATGGAGGTGGGGAACACATTTTGTTCTTGCAAAGACCCAGGTTCAGTTCTCAGCACCCACAACATCTGGTGTCTCACAGCCACCTGTAACTCCAGTCCCACCGGAACTCACACCCTCTCCTGGCCTCAAGCACCTTCAAATACACATTAAAATAAATCTTCAAAAAGAAAAAAGAGGAAGAAATCAATCTTTGAAAGAAACAAAAGAATAAAAACAGAGTCACATCTCAAAAACTATGAGAGCTGAGTGTAACTGGAGAACAGAAGCCGGTGGGTGACTCCTGACTGTGAGAGACAAGAAGGGACCATAGCCAAGGACGACAGACACTGAGGCAGCCTTCTAGCAGCCGGAAAAGGAACATGTTCCAGTATGTGGAACAGAATCCAGGGCCTTGAGCACTCAAGGTCACTGCTCTACCTTTGACTCACATTGCCAGCCCCAAAGCCACTCCTGGCCACTGTCTTACCCTGCAATCTGTACTGTGGGCATGGGATCCATTTCAACTTCCACTAACATGATCCTCCTCTGTTTCCCAGACCTGTGTCCCTTTCCTTTCTTTCTTTTTTAAAGAGTTGTTTTTATTTTGTGTGTATATATGTATGTGTGTGTACATATGTATGTATGTATGTGTGTGCATGTGTGTGCAAATGTGTGTATATATGTATGTGTGCATATGCATGTGTATGTGTGTGTACATATGTATGTGTGTGTGCATATGTGTGTACATGTGTGTGTGTGTGCATATGTGCATCACACTAACACCTGGTACCTACAATGCTGGTAACCTAACCTAGGTCCTCTAGAAGAGCAGGAAGTACTCTTAACTGTTGAACCATCTCTCTAGTTAATGTGTCCCTTTTTTGTCAAAACAGACTTTGTGCTGTCCCCTAAGTTTTGTGATCATCCTCTTGCAGCTCATACTGTCCCTGTCTGGAGTGCATATGGCATGTTCACTTGCTATATGCCCCCACATTTCCACATTGAATACCTGAGTATTACCAAGCACTGGGCACTGGGAAAGACTGACAGAAACACACAGCCCGTTCTAGCAGAGGGCTTGTCATCAAGACACAGACCAACAAGGACACTAGTGGGAGTGCTGGAAGATCCCTGAAAAGGAGCCACCCACATCCAGGTGTGGAACGGAGAGGAGCCGGCTGGGTAAACAAGATGGGCTTGCAGCTGTTCTGGGCAGGAAGTAGGCAACAACCTGTATAAAGACTTGGTGATGAGACATAGGAACCAGAAGCTATAGAACATGGCTAGAGCAGAGTGTTGGAGGCGTGCACTGACTAAGGATGTGGACGGGTGAAAATGTGTAAGCCAAGGGTGATGCAGAGGCCTAAATATATTCGCTATCCTTGCTTTATAACAGGTCACTGCTGCTACTGTGTCTGTGTGAGGACAGGCTAAGTGTGCTCTGGGGTAGCCTTGAAACCAGGTAGAGCCAATCAGAGACTCATGACCACCCATGAGTATTGGTTCACATTAATAAAGGACTCCGGAGAGTCAAGAGCCGCTCTTTTGCTGTATGAAAAAAGAACTGACACCAAAGAACTCTTTCCACTGGAACAACTGGGCTGCTGGCCTGAGCCACTGGGTCATTAGGTGGCCGACGATGGACATTAGGGCCTGAGCGCACCTGTGTTGAGTACTGAAGCCAGTCGCACCTCATAGTGGGACTTCCCTTCCTGGCCAACCACCTTGAAGAGCCGTGTGTTGTATGCACTGAGGTTCTGGAAAAAAAAAAAAAAAAACAGAGCAGGGTTTGGAGGCGATCAAGGAGAGTGGAGGAGTGGCCATCCCAAGACAGTGAGGCAAAGTAGGTTAGGGCCTCTCTGAGGAACCTTCCCAAGCCCACAGGGGAGGGCAAGGGATGACTGTCAAGCAGTGCGCCACACACTAAATGCTAACTTAAAAATCAATCCCAGCACTCAGGAAGCAAAGGCAGGCAGATCTCTGTGTGTTCAAGCCAGCCTGATCTACATAGTGAGACTTTGTCTTAAAAGAATAAAAGATAATATACTGGGGCTGAGAGGCAGCCCGGCAGTTAAGAGCACTTACTGCATTGCTCTTGCAGAGGACCCAGCTTTGACTCCCAGAATATAAACAGGGGCTCACAACCGTCTCTAACTCCAGTCTCAGGTTAGTCATGGGCTCCTACATACTGGGGTGCCCACTACATACTTCAGGCACACACACACTAAAATAAACAGACTTTCTAATTTAAAAATACCTATCTGGGGGCCCACACATGTGCCACAGTGCTTGTGTAGAGGCCTCAATAGCTTCAAGAGTCCGTTCTCTTTCCATGGCGATCCCGGAAGATCAAACTCATGTCATGGGTTTACCGGCAAGCACCTTTGCCCACTGAGCCATTCACCAGCCCCATGAGCAACTAATTTTCACAAGCTTGACTGTGTGAGGCACAGAACCACTTCAGTTGACTCTCAGCTGTGTGAGATGGACTTGGGAAACAGCTACAGAGCTGTCGTGTGGCTGAGGAACACAGGACAGGGTGGGTGCACCCTGGCACATGTGTGACATCTCTGTTTTTCTGATTGGCGCAGGCTTACATCTCACACAAAGAATCCTTAAGTCTTTTCCTTCTCAAGGACCTAAGGTGCCCATAAGTGTTTAAGTTCAAGCTGGGACCCAAGAGCAGGTGGCAGTGGTGAAGGGGTGGGGACAAGAAGCCCCATCAAACTAGTGTCCCAAATTGCCAATTCCCAAACCTGAGAGTCCAGAAAGTCCTGGGCCAGCTTAGCATCTTCCATGGTACAATCCCCAGAGAAATAGGTGGTGACTCCCTGTAGGGGAAAAGACAGTGAGAGAAAAGGTGACTGGAGAGACAAGAGACTAGAATTACTGCGGGCGCAGAGCAGCCCCTACGAGGCAGCTGACGGCTTCCTGCCTAGGCTCTGCATGTCCTCCCAGCACCTTCACCCTGTCCATCCCATCTATTTCTAGGGGAAAAGGCTGTAAAACAGATTGTCATCTTGAACATTTTCAGTATTTTCTTCTTTGAGATAAGGTCTCACTATGTAGCCCCACACTGGCCTCAAACTCATACCCACTGAGGGGCTGCCATTACAGGGGATTACAGGTGTGTGCCACGATGCCTAACTCAGTCTGTCCTCCACACATCCTCTCCAGCTGGCCCACCCCTATGGCTTGCCATGGCTTCTTCCCAAACAGCCCAACCAACCCCTAGAGGCAGGGACCCTTGATCACCCACCACCACCACCATCATTCTCTCCTAGACGCCCTTCTCCCAGCTCCTCTCACCTTCCCTCTCTGTGCACTCGCACCCTGCCAGGACAGACCTGGAAGAACATTCTAGAAACATTCCATGCAGTTCTCTGTGGTGCTAAGTGGCATTAGCTTGAGAGTAGGGGAAGAGCCTCCTGTCTCCCATCATAGCTGCACTTCCATGCATACTATGCAGCCTCAAGGATGCCTCCACTTTACCAAGTTCTTAGAGGGTGAGGCTCACCTCCTTCCCCAGCCCAAGATGTCGAAGCCTTGGTTCCAGAGAGAACATAAGGTCCCCACAGGTCTGCCAAAGGTCCCTGACTTCTTCTGGCTGCTGTTGGGCAGCCTTACTGCCCAGGATCACACGTTCTAGCTTTTCCTGCAAGGAGAAAGGAAATCATTGGTCTGGCCACATGTCCCTCAGACTCCCAGAGCCTCCCTCTTCTTGAACCTAAGACCTCATAGTATAGCCCAGGGAACAGCAGCAGCAGCAAGCCCTGAGAAGACCTGAACCTCATGCTACCACAGAACTACTCAATCAGACACTGTATTCAACATTACCAGGCTACTAGTACGGGTATTAACATCTGAGGAGTCATAAGTGCATGGACTTTGCCTATTCCCAGTGATGACCAGCAGGTGTCTAATAGTTAACATTTGCACAACCTATACTTGCTTGACTCTCAGATCAGCAGTCTGAAAGGATTGTGTACATCTTTTCCTTTGTGTACATCTGCAGCACCCGGGATGCCGAGTGACACCACAGTCATAGTGTCCCAGTGACAGGGCTATGGGTCGTTGTGCATCTTTGACTCCAATAAGGGTCCCTTTAGTCTCTAACTACAGCCCACTGCTGCCTCCTTGACACCCTCCCCAACTCACCCTGGGTAGGTTAGGAACAAACTTGGTGTCACCAAAGGACTTGTAGTTGCCCATGTTGGAGTAGACCCCTGCAGCGTAGACCAGAAATGCCTGGGAAGTGGAGATAACATGGTATCAAACATATGAGACTACTCCCTTTCAGGAAAAGGTGGACCTTTTTTTCCCAGGGCATACCAGTGTGGGAGAGGCTGAGAAATCACAGGGCAGAACCCTGATCCTAAGGAGGCCCCAGTCTGGCTGAAGTTGTTGTCACAGATGAAATTTTACCCCCACCCTACTGGGTAACAAAACTGGTTTCAGCAGCTAACAAATACACCTACTTAGGCTGGTGACAGCAAGAAGCTGCCTCCCACAGCTCCAAGGGTAGACATGTAAGCTGGCTAGGCCAGTCAGAGAATCACCTTCTCTTGCTATAGGCTGATTAACAGTCAAGCTGCCCAATATCACCAGGTCTAGATGCTCTATTACTGGAATAGCTTGAGAAAACTGAGAGATGAAGATCACATCTCAAGGCAGTATCCAACAACTGAGTCCAACTGTACCTGAAGCCTCCTCTAGCCCTGGACCTTGCTATTATGTGAGCTAATGATCCCCCCCCTTTTGTTTTTGAGACAAGGTCTCACTGTGTATTACTAGCGCTTCTGGAATGTACTGTGTAGACCAGACTGGCCTGTAACTCACAGAGATTTGCCTTTCTCTGCCTCCCAAGTAGTTCAATCACAGGCATATGTCACCACAGCAGGCTCATAATTCTCTTTAAGCCACTTTGTATTGGGTCTCTGCTACTTACCAATAAAGGCATCCCACTGAAAATAGTTAACACTCAGGTAGTCCTTCCTACTTCCACAGAGATCTGCTCTTTTTAACAGTAGACCAAGGCCCAGAGACCGAACGCAATAAGCAAAAATTCCAAAGACATGGAAGAAATAATAGTAACCTTGGCTCAGAAATAAACAATCTGATCAATTTCTTCCCCTTATAGAAAACCAGGTCACATTCCCATACACTCCTGGTAGGAATATAATGTGTTGAACCATTTTTAATAGAAGGGTCTCACTATAGAGGCCTAGCTGGTCTCAAACTATGTAAATCAGGCTGGCCTTGAACTCATAGAGATCCTCCTACCCCTGACTCCAGAGTGTTAAAAATAAAGGTGTGTACCACCATGTGTGGCCTTAGAAGATAATTTAAAAGAATCAGATCATTATAAATGTTCAGAGCCTTCAACCCAGCATCTCTATTTCTACACACAGTTCCCTCTTACATACTTATACAAGGATGAACATTGTGACACTGTTTTCAAGAAAAAGTAGAAACCATCTATAATGTCCAGCATTCAAAAAAAAAGAGGCAGAGGCAAGTGTACTTCCATGAGTTTGAAGCCATCCCGGTCTACCGAGTGAATCCCAGAACAGCCAGGGATACATGGAGAAACCCTGTCTTAAAAAAACAAAACCAAAACAAAATAAAACAAAACAAACAAACAAACAAAAACCCAAATACTAATTTGATTACAATGTACACTGCTTTAGAGTGTTTCACAGCCAATAAACAAAATGCATATTGCCTTTTATGGTCCTACGGGATATATACTCCATGGAAATTCTCCAGGACACAGAGATCTGCAAAACGGACAGCATACAGAACACTGAGAACATGATGTAAAAGGTCAACAGGGTTGGGAAGAGGCTTCAGTAAGAGCACCTGCTGGGCAAGCATGGGCCTGAGTCTGAATATGCGGCACTCACATAGAAGAGTCAGGCATGCCATGAACACATGTAACCCTAGCACAGGGAAGGGGGCTGTGCACACAGCCCATCCTGGGAGCTTGAGAGCTAAGCAGCCTCACCAGAACATGCTTCAGATTCACTGTAAGACTGAAGAGATGGCTTAGTAATTGAGAGCTCTTGGTGAGGACCCGAGTTCAGTTCCCAGCACCCATGTCAAGTGGATCCCATGCCTCTGGCCTCTATGGGCAACATGTACTGACACACACACACACACACATAATAGAACAAATCTTTGTAAAAGATCCTGCTTCAAGGGAGTCTACTTCTCTCCTGACACTTGCACATGTACACACAAGACTGTTATTTTATATTAAAATATAAATTAAGCTAGGTAGTGGTGGTGCACCTTTAATCCCAGCACTTGAGAGACAGTGGCAGGTTGATCTCTGTAGTTAAGGCTGGCCTGGTCTACAGAGTGACTTCCAGGTAAGTTAAATGGGGGCCTGATACACTGTGCACATACAAGTCTCAGTATCCAGTGCACTCACACAGAACAGAAAAGGACCAGTCACAGTGCCTACCTATGAAGAGACTGCACACGTGTGACCTTTGTCTTTTATAAGTTTCAGGACTGATGCAATATACTAAGATTTAAGTACATTATTTGGCTAATACATCCATAGACAAGTACTAAGAGACAAACAGAACATTCTACCCAGATCCCTCACAAACCTCCCGATTCCTACCCCGGCTGCCTTCCTCTGTTCTCCAGTATCAGGTGTACAATCATGGCAGACTGCCGAGAACTATGGTACCTAGGCTGGCCTCAAACTCACAGCAATCTTTCTGCCTCAGCCTCTCAAGTGCCAGAATTAAAGAAAGGTATGTGCCACCATGTCTGGCTTGCTCCCCTGTATCTTGAAGCAGGCACTGTTCTAAGTAGGTCACCACTATACTATGGGCAGACCATGTGTACATTCTACAGATAACAAGCCTGAAGCCACAGGTGTATGTATGTGTGTGTGTTTTGAGCTAGCACCCTTTAGTCTAATCCTCTACCTAGTTGGAGAGAGAGATCAATGCCCCTTGATCCTGGTTCTTCACACCCTTCTAGAAGCCCCTCAGGCCAGCCTGTGAGAACTGACCTGATACTCTTCTTCAGTAAGGCCCTCAGCCAGGGCATGTTGGCGCAGCTGGTCAGGGTTCTGGGCACGGAAGAGGCGGCTAAGCAGGGCATAGATGTAGGGGGATTCAGGGGATGTCTGGAGCAGCACAGCCAGGCCTCCATACCAAGCGGCTCTAGACAGGTGATGGGCATAGAGGCGCTCCGTGGGTGACAGCAGGCGGAATGCCTCCCGGCAGTCCAGGCTAGACACGCCAATGTCATTGGGCAGGATGTACTGAGTATCTGCCATGAGCCCTGCAAGAACACATCACAGTCATCTCAGAGAACGCGCCATCTTCGCGTCTGCTCTGAGATCTCATGCACTAACTTCTTCCACTCAAAAGCCCAGATGGGATTAATCAAGTAGCACTCATTCACCTGAAAGGTTGAAATTCAAAGACTCAAACACTTAGTGGGCCAGCTTTGGCCTGTGGCCTCTCAGACATAAAAGTCTGAATCCAACAACCTCATATTACAGATGGGGAAACTGAGGCTCAAAGATGCCAGGCATACAAAGGAAGAACCAGCAGAACAGAGCCCTGCCACTCCCTGTCTATCTCCACCTTCTCAGATTTCCTAGTCTCTGTTCAGAATTTTCCAACATCTCTAGCTCATCACAACTGCTGACAAAAGCTTCATGCTGGATATCCACCCCACTGTTCCAACCCTGCTCCACCAAAGGGTGTAAAACCCAAGCAGCCTCATCACTTTCCTGCATCTCTCTTTGCTCCTCTGCAAAACTGATTGTGAATATGACACCAAACTCAACAGCTGGGTATGAAAACTAGAAAAGGCCTTTCCAGGACATGGGTGTAACGCAGTTGGTAGAGTTTGCCTAGTTAACAACCAGGCCCTGGGTTAGATTCCAAGGTCAGCCTGGGGTACATGAAACCCTGTCAAAAAATAAGTAAATCCAAAAGAGCAATGATGTTTCCTTCCAGCTTTTCCTTCCCAGCATCTGCCCCAGTCTCATCTCTCTTTCTTCAGTCCTTCATTAACCTGGTTTTCTTCAGTTGCTCTGTTGAGAAGCCATATAAGGTCACAACCCATTTTCCAGATAGGAACCATATGACACTTGGAAAGCAAGCAACTTATGCAAAGCTTTTCAGCCCAGTTGGGACTCAAGGAATTCAGAACTCACCACGTCCTCCACGCCCCGCCCCTGACTAAGGACACGTTTCCACCCTCCGTACTCCTTATTCGCGCGGCTCCTCCCCATCTACCCCTTCGCTCGGAAAGAGGTGTTAACTCTTTACTGCCTGGAAATTCTCCTTGCCTGAAAGCTGGGAGAGATTTGGAAGAGGCACTGAAGGGTGAACAGAAAGAGGATGACCTTGCATGCACAGCCTGACCTCGCTCTGATCTCCTAAAGATGACACATCGTGACCCCAAAACCAGAGCGCTGCACCTCACCTGCTGCAGCTGCTCCGTTCGCGAACTCACTTCCTGCTTCCGGCTCCCCGCCCCATTCATTGGGACACAAGCCCCGCCCCAACCGACCAATAGTCTGGCCCCAGGGATCAGATGGACAGCAGCTACAGCCAGTAGAAGAACGAAGACAGCACCGCCCCCTCATCATCTCCCCGCCCCCAGGCGCTCGGGTGGTGCCGGCTTGCAAGGACCCTGAGGCCTTGGCCTTTTGTCTGCTGGCCTTCACTGCTCAGAGGAGTGGCACAAAGCGATGATTGGTGAAGTAGTTTGAGTATCTCGGTACCCCGCGAGGCTGCTGCGGGGTACTGACAGAGGGGACTGACAAGGTTCCCAAACAGAAGGGTTCCTATACATCGGGAGCCTCTACACGTGTAGCTGGGAATCTGCTCTCTTTGGGCTTTCACCTCCAGTGTCCCTCCCCTGGGTTTGGCGGTTAGCAACCTCCACTTAGAAAGAGTAGAGTATAGTGATGTGGATCCCCTCCTCTCTGGATTTAGGTTTGAGGATGCTATTTGGAGACTACAACGCTCTTACATAGAGTGTAGGCTGTGCGAATAGTGGTTCCATCCACCCAGGGGTGTAGAAAAATGCTACAGGTGCTCCACAGGGTCGCCATGAGCATAGAAGCTATCCTTAAAATATTGGGAGCCCCAGTTTCTTCAACGTACTCAGAGTCAAGGCCAGCTAGGAGCTGGCATTTTCTTAGTGTGATCATTTGCCAGCTAGAATAGAAAAAGCAGTCTCTGGTGACTGGAGGGCAGCCCAGGATGCAGGCAGTTGTCTACTCTTGGTAGTCAGGGAGGTGTCTTTCTGGGTGACCTGTGGCTCTTGCAAGTACCCGATGATCGACGAGGTAAGCACTGCAGAGTACTTGGGCTAGACTGGGGCCTGACTTCGGTTGTCTATGGTCAAATCAGATGTCTGTCTCCTACCACCTGTGACTTTAGAAAGGTCACTTCTCTTACTCTGGAACACTGTCAGCTTTACTTCAGGACTAACAAGTGAGTCTACTCCAAGGGATGGGCAACCATAAAGAGGTAGTGCTGCCCCCCTAGAGTTGTGTAGGAGGTAGTGTCTCTAGACCGAAATCCAACACACCTTCCTTACCTTGCCTATTTAGAGGGCCCAGTGCACCCAGTGTCCCAACACAGACACCAGTTTCTCATTCACAAAGGTGCTTAAGGCCAGGCTTGTCACCACAGCGCTAGTAGCTCTTGGTTCTGATTGGTGAGTGTTATTATAAGGGGGAATTCTGTAAAAATGTGTCCTAAGGAAAGTCCTCTTCTTTCCTTTTGCCTATTCTCGTTTTTAGACTAGGTATAAAGTTGTCTGACTGAGATCCAGTTGAAATGTAACCATAACTAGGCAGAAGGAGTAGAGCTAGCCATAGCCACCAAGGGCTAGCTAGTTCAGGCAAATAAAGGATCCCAGTATCCAAGACCCCCAACCAAGCTGCATGATGCCATTTTATAATCTCAATTATAGGAGTGCATATTAAATGAAGTCCTTTACCAGCAGCTTGCCATATAGAATCTCATTTAATTCTTGCAAAAACCCTGAGATAGCATATCACTGTTGTACCAATTGCACAGGTGAGAGGACCTTTGATTTTCTAAGACCTTCCACTATACTGTTTCCAACTCCTGCACCAACACACACACACACACACACATTCTCTCTCTCTCTCTCTCTCTCTCTCTCTCTCTCTCACCACATTCTATTTTAATGGGTCATGGCTTTTGTATGTTTACATCCATCTAGTAATACTTTTTTTGTTTGAGACAGGGTCTTGCCATGTAGCCCAAGCTATCATTGAACACACAGTCCTCCTTCCTTAAAGCCTACCAAATGCTGGGATCACAAGCACATGCCACCATGCTTGGCTTTTCCATTGAACAATCCTGGATTCTGAAGCTCCAAGAGCTGGCTTCCATCACCAGCCCGAGTTCTTCCTAGAGCCCAGTCAAGTATGTTTTGTTTGTTCTTTCTCCCAGAGTCCGAGAATCAACACCAGAAATGAGATCAGAATGTGTTCCCCTGCCTGGACCCCAACACGATCATTAGCAAGAACTGGATAGAGTTCCATTTCTAGTGTTTTGTGGAAGGGTTGAAATGTTCCCAACACACACTGGCATCCCCCTTCTGCCATGCTTTGCACTGTAGTTCTATGACACTTCTATGACTACTCTGTGGTGCTGCCAATAACAGGCCATCTGGTCTTCATGACTTCATCCAGCAGCTGTGTGGCCTTGGGCATGTTCCTGTGGAATCTTCGTTCCCCTAAGGCTCTGGCTTCTGTCTTGTTCTGAGGACAACATTAGTCCTACACTCAGAGCCACCTCCTTTTTTCCCTCTATACTCTGTTTTCCTGGTTCATTTTCCCTTGTATGGTCAGGAAAAAAACCCATCTCAGCCCTTGGCTCAAAGGAATCCCTAACTCACACAGGAGGCACAGGGAGGGGATCATCACTAACTTGACTCCCCTAGTCACCAAGGCCCACCAGGTCCCAGGCTACAGCCCTGATCCCTTCTCCTTTTTCTACTGACCTGCATGTTGGTTGTGAAGCCTTCTCTCTGCCCTCCTATGTTAGTGCCCTCACCCAGGTTGCCCTCCATACTCCACCCTGTCTCTACAGTGTCTGCCATTCAAGATGTGGCTCTGGTTTTAGGCCATGCAGGTTCTCAGAACAAGCCCAGCACATACAGATGGCCAGCAGGAGGATCAACTCCTGGCAATAGTCCCCTGAGTCCCTCCTCTGACTGGAAGCCCTTGTTCATTGTTGGGCTCTTATGGCACTAGGCACTGAGCAAGTGGATATCTATTTGTTCTTCAGCTTTTCCATGAGACAGACTCTAACCTGCCTTGCCTCAGTCTTGCCCAGCCTTAGTATGATCTGAGAGGGGCAATTGTAGCTTCCAATAACAGCTTCCAACTAGATCATAATTCTCTCTCTAAGAACCCAGGTAGGGCCATCTCCCTTCCTGGGTCACTGTGAGGATTAAATAACAAAATCTTGGAGAAGCAGAGCCCTGGTACCTATGGATGCAGTTGTAATTACTGTTAGGATGGGGTGGGGCACACGGTGAATATTCAGCAATGGTAGCCCTTGTTTCAGAGGTGGTGCTGTGGAGCAATTAGACACTCCCCCAGCTCTGACTCTTGACGGTCCATAAATGAGGATCTAAATTCACCACCAGGCATACCCACACCCCGTGCTCCCCTTAATCTGTTTCTCCACCCCTGCTTCTTTAGCCTGAACCTATGCCAAGAGGGTACAGAGCCCTTACCTTGTGAGCCTGGAAGATTCCAAGCCACCATGGAGGCTGAACTCCTGTCTTAAGGCCCCACTCCCCATGAAGCCTCGTACTTTCCCAAACCCAGCAAGGGCTGCTCTCCAGCCCTAGAATTCCCTGATCCAAACAAACATGAAGCTGTCCACCCTCCACTCGGTAGAGAATCTGACTGTTCATGTGTCCCCCACTTGCCATGTATCCTGCCTGTACTGGAAGTCAGCCAACGCTGATCTCAGCCTGCCTGCCCACCTATTATTACTTACTCACCAGGGGCTGGAGGTATCGCATGCATTCGGGACACGTGTATCTTTAAGGGCAGCTGAGCAGCAGTTTATAGAGTAACCCACAGCCACAGCAGGAGCGAGGAATAGCTGTTACTGGATTGGCAGGTTCAGGGCACAACCAGTCTAAGCTGGAAGTCAGGGGCTGTGGCCCCTTCATTCCCCCAGGGGCACAGTATATGCGGCATGATGTAGGGTACCCAGGGAGGACAGGGGCATGGGGTGCCCTCCATCAGCCTGGGGCAGAGCTGGTGCTAAAGTCCCTATCGGTATGACTGGGATAAAGATCTCAGGGACCCTCTTAGAGGCTAGAGTTGAGGGGAGGGCCACGGCCCATCCAATGCGTCCAACTGGTGTGGTTATTGCCAGCAGGCAGAGTCCCACATGCAGAGCTCCCTCTGAACAGCAGGAGATGGGGGACCTGATTGGGCAGGCGAGCATGGCAGCAAGGACCCTAGAGAGCTAGTCCAGTGGCCCCTGGAAAATTAGGCGGACACAGCCAAGCTCACCGGTGAGCCAAGCTCCACAAAAGGGGCAGGCAGCATGGAAAGCGTGAGTGCCGTGCGGCAGTGGTGTCTGGGCCCAGTAGCGGGCAGTCTTCTCAGAACAGACGTGGCCACAGGGCGCAAAAGCGTGGCTGGGTGGCCCAGAGTCCAGGCAGAGACCGGCCTCCTGGCCGAGCCACAGGGGCACATAGGGTCCCACAAGGCGGCAGAGAGGACACTCTCGCTCCTGGGGGCCTCGCTCCCTCCGGCAGCCCCAGCCGTGATAGCCATGGACATGACCACAACGGACGTAGACCCAGGGTTGCTGCTTCTCAGGTGCTGTGCGGCCACGGGCTGGACTGGGGAAGGCCAAGGTGCTGAGGCCCACAGGACACTGGGGCCGTGCCGCGTTGGCCTCCTGTCGCTGGGCCTCCAGTTGTTTCAGTGTGGGTGCCCTCAGCAACCCTGCAGGAGTGCGCCACAATAGTGTGGCCCCACACAGGTCGATGAGTGAACCGTCTTGCAGGATGTTGGATTCGTTTTCCACCTGCCGGAGGCAGCAGAAGGCCTTAGCCCAAGAGCTCTCTGGCCCTGCCAACAGGCAGCCTCACCCCAGAGAAGCCACCTATCTGGCCAGTGACATTCCCTGAAGAGAACACCCCAGGCCAGCAGGCCAGCTGAGACAAGGAAGGCAGATGCCTCCAAATACATACAGCCCCTTACTCTAGGCAGGACCTGAGCTTTGGTATCTTCCCAGGTCAGATCAGGAGGTCTGGCCCAAAGCGAGGTTTTTCTGAAACGTTTTTTCAAAGCTCTCCCAAAATGGCAGAAGTAGGATATGACAAAGAAAACAAATACCTTCCATAGGGAATTTGGGTACTGAGCCCAAAGTGAGTGTCCCATGGGTCACTCATAGCAAGAACTCCAGAGCCAGAGAGCCTTGATTTGAATCCTGATCTTGATATTCACTTACTCAGTGTTACCAAGAAAATAATTTAACTTCTGTATTTTGGTCTCCTGGACCTCAAAGCGCATTCCATATCTCAAGTGGGCCTTGTGAAGATTAGATAAGTCAACTGAAAAAAAAACATGGACCGATGCCTGGTATACAGTGGGCTCATAACAAGCATATGTCTGTGTTACATTCGTGTGCATGGTTTGGTTTGGTTGGTTTCTTTAATTTTTAACTTTATGGGTGTTTTACCCACACCTATGTCTGTGCTTTACATGCATGCCCGGTGTCCATGGAGGCCAGAAAAGGTGTTGGATCCCCTAGATCTAGAGTTATGGATGGCTGTAAGCTGCTATGTGGGTGCTGGGGATTAAACCTGGGTCTTCTGAAAGAACGGCCAGTGCTCTTAGCACTGAGCCATCGCTCTAGCCTCTGGTTTGATTTTGAGACAAGCTCTTGCTGTGTGCCCAGGCTGGCTGAGAACTCATAATCTTCCCTCATGTGCTGGCACCTGAGATGAATTCTGTGGTCCAGTCAATGAACAGAGCTATATGGCCCTATTTTTTTTTCCTAGAACTTACTCCCAGCTCTCAACATTTGTGCTTCAAGTAGTACCAAAGGGGCACTTCTAGACCAGCAGTGTAAAGAACTACTCTAAAGGCCTTTTACTCCTGCTGAGAGAGAATAATAACACCCTTCCCAAATGTGACAGATACACTGTAAGCTGCCAACACTCTGGGCTGTAAACTGCTCACACACAGTGGCCAAGTGTCATCCTTGGAAGAGGGTGTGATTTTCTAAGCTGCTGGCAGCCTCAGAGCCATTTGGTTCCACACAGAGCATTTGCATGTCTCTATTTCATATCACCTGCTGGATCCCCAGCAGTATAAAAGCATACCTAGGGACCTTGCTCTGGTCCTGTCTGTGGGGTAAGTGACAAGTGTCAGGAACTGTCTGAGCCTGGGGCTCACCAAGCAGAGCCTAGTGGGACTCCCTTGGAGAGAAGTGTCGGAGATCATCTCCCAGTGTGGAAAGGCAAGGGAGTGATGACAGGGGTCGGGGGTGGGGAGAAATGGAGGATGCCACCTACCAGCTTCCCCCGCTGCTGAGCTGATCGGCTATCCCGAAGTGTATACACATTCCCGCAGACAGAAATCTCCCTCCAGACACCTGGGGCAGAGTCCTCCGAGAAGCCACCTGCTGGGTGCATCACCAGAACCCCGTTGGTTGTCAAGCCATCCATCAGACCATCAGGAGTCCTCCACTTGGCTGCCCGCTCCTAGGACCACATGAATGATAAGCTCACAACTCCAAGAGTTCCCAAAAGGTTGCATGTCACAGATGGTATCTCCCCCACCTTCAAGGTCTGGGGTTTCCCAGAGAGGATTTCAGGTCCTGGGCACCACCTGACCTCTTTGTTCTTCACTTTGCTTCTTCAAAAACTAGGCTGCTAAGCCTTACGAGAGAGTAATGCAGAAGATGGCTGTGTACTGGCCCATCGCCCCAGGATGCAGCATCGCCCCAGCCTCCCTCCCCTCAGCTCTCTCTACTGAAGGGACTCACTCCTAGAAAGATGTTGCTCGAGGCATCAAAGCCAGCAGCGTAGATGCGGGCAGTATAGGGTGGCCGGCGGTCACAGAGGATTCTGCAGGCGTAGCGGGAGATAGTACTTTGGGCAGAAGGGCCCTCTGTAGCCCCTCCGCCAGGAGATGTGTCTGTTACCACAAAGTCAATCATGTTTTCAGTAGAGCGGCCAATCTATAAGGAAAGGAGGGTCAGAACACATGCACAGGCAAATGTCACAGCGTTCTCACCCAGTGTCTCAGCAGCTACCAAAGCATGAAGATGCTAGTCCCAAAGAGGACAGTGCACACCGCAACTCTCTGGAGTCTCGACCCCATGGGCTTGCTTGCATGCGGGTTTCTTACATCTGATCAGTTGTGGTATGAAACAGCTTCTGCTCTGTGGCCCCACAGCTCTGAGAAATATCCTCACTCTGCCTCTGCCTCCCATGGCCTGGGATAAAAGTTGTGTAACACCACCCAGCTCTTGTTACTGTTGTTTTTGTTGAGCAGGGTCACACTGTGTAGCCTGCACTGGCTTCGAATTTGCTATGTAGAGCAGGCCTAGCTACAAATTCATTTATCTCTACCTCCCAAGTGCTAGTAGTAAAGGTATAAGCTACCATACTCTGCTTATTATGTTTGTATATGTATGTGTTTCTGAGTGACTTTATTGCACTACATGTGTGCAAGCACCTATGTAGACCAGAGGGCATGGGCTCCCGGGGAACTGAGTAATAGGCAGCTATAAACCAGCAGATGTAGTTGCTGAGAACGGAACCTGAGTCCTTTGCAAGTGCTCTTAACCTCTAATCTATCTCTCTAGGCCTAAGCTAGGCATTTTATGTACAAGACCTCAGCCACTCTTCACATGGGGGGGAGCTACTCTGGGCCTCATTTTACAGATGAGGAAAACAAGACTCAGAGATGTTAACTGACTCCTGCCCAAAGTCACCTGATGGTAAGTACACAGAGCTAGCACCTAAACCTAGGCATGATGAGGCTTTGCCCTATACTCTGAACTTCAAAGCCGTATAGCCTCCTACCCGCTAGGAGTCTTGACTCTGAGGGCAGCTGACTTGCTATAGACTGTAAAGTCAGCAACGCAGTCTAAGACATCCTACTTTTCCATCTGAAGGGCGATCCACTACAATGAACGCTCAGAAACATCTTTCCCAGGCCTTGTGCCTGTGAACTGACCCTGAACACCTCCAGAGCAGAGGCTGGGGGGGCTGCACATACCTGGAACATGTCTTTGTCACTGTCGTGTGTGTACTCCACTATGACCGAGTGGCTCCGGGACAGTGTGTATGAGATGCTGTGCTGGCCTCGGTTGCTCAGGGCCTGGTGGAGAGAAGGCAGTCACTTCCCAGGGTACAGGAGAGGTGTAAACTTCTGAGCCAGAGGCCTGCTCCAGGCCCAACAGCCACTCCCAGGAAGGGACAGCTCCGTCCTGTACAGAGGAGACTTGTATAGAAGGAGCTCTTAGCTGGTTGTCTTGTTTAATCCTTGAGTTACCTCAAAAAAAAAAAGTGCTTACTGTTCCATTTTTACAGGTGGAAGTTACAAGTCAGAGAGGAGAACTGGCCCTCAGTCACGTGGCTGCGAAGAGCAGAGACTTAACTTGTTGAGAGAGCCACACCAACTCTCTAAAGCCCAAGGTTTCTCTGTGGTATTGTGTGTAGGGGCTGCTCTGACTCTTAGTTGTCAACTGGACTATATCTGGAATGAACTAAAACCCAATGACTGGGCACACCTGTGAGGGACTTTTGCTTAATTAAATCATTTGAAGTGGTGAGACCTACTTCTAATCTGGATATTTGAGATAGGAAGACAAACCTTTAATCAAGATCTTATCACGAGGGAAAATCCACCTTTACTCTGGGCTGCACGTTCTGCTGGCTGCCTATCCATAAAGGACGTGGAGAGAGGAAGTTCTCTTTCTGCCTGCTTGCTTTCCCTCTCCCTAGCAAGCCCAGTCCTTTCTTGGCATTACAGCCCACCTTGTGGGGATTCAGGTGAAGACAGCGGAGACATCCATCCTTATCCACTGAACAACTACTGGGTTCTTGGACCTTCCATTGGCAGACAGCCATTGTTGGATTAGCTGGATCACAAGCTGTAAGCTATTCTAATAAATCCCCCACAGACACAAACAGAGACAGACATACAGACAGATTCATTCTGTACATTCTATTTGTCTAGAGGACCCTGACTAATACATTGTGTGAACACCACAGCCCACTCTTGGAGCCTTGGCTACCTCTAAAATAATGCTGATAGGCGCTAGAGAGGTGACTCTGTGATTAGAATCACTGGTTGCTCTTGCAGTGGACCCTGGTTTGATTCCTAACACCCATATGGCAGCTTACAAGGGTTTGTATCTCCAGGTCTATCCTTTCTTCTGGCTTCCTCAGGCACTGCATGCTTACAGTGCATAGACATTCATGTAGGCAAAGCATCTATATACATAAAAATAAATTTAAGAAAATTTAAATAAGTAAAAACGTCTAACCAATGGGAGTATGGTAGCCAAGGAAGTATTTGAAAGGCTGTTAAGGGTTGGGCACTCTGCAGAGGATGTCTACTATCATCATTTTGGGGTGTGTCTGTTCTGTGGTACATGTGCATGCGTGTGTATGGGTGTGCCCACAGAGGCCATTGGGTGTCCACCATTACTGATTTATGTCTCTCACTGAACCTGGAGCTTATGGTTTGGGGTTAGGATGAGAGCCAGCAAGCCCCAGCTACCCTCCTGTTTTTTTGCCCTCAACAGACCTGGCTGGGGTTATAGGCACACATGCTTTTAATTGGTGAGTGCTGGGGATCCAGACTCAAATCCTCATGCTTGCACAGCAAGCCCTCTTACCCTACTGAGCCATCATCTCTCCAGACCCATCACCACCATTTCCTTGCTGAGCCAACAAGCAGGGAGTGAGTAATGACACAGTGAGCTCCCCTGCTTCACAAAGGCCATGGCAGGTGGGTCCAGGAAGACTGAAGACCCAGGCCCAGGCACAAAGAATAGGATGGCATTCAGTCCACTGGGATGAGCGGCTTGCCTTGGAGACGAGTGGTGTGGAGATGTGGTGCATGACATCTGGCTTCACTCCGTTGGCATGTGGCCGGCGGCTCAATGCCAGGCGGCTTCGGCGGCGGCCCTTGTCCCCACTTGCCAGACACCCATTGTAGCTGTGGATATGGTGGTGGAGAGATAGTGGGAGGGGAGAAAGGAGGAGAGAGTGAGCCCTTAGGAGACCTGAAGGAAAATGCCAATGTGGGGCAGACCCTACCTTGATGAACAAGAGCTAGAATTATCTAAAGCTAGAAAAGCCCAGAATAGCAAATGGCTGAATTGAGGGGTAGGAGGTGGTGGGGGGGATCCTTCCTTCAATGAGCCAAGTGTTCCCTGCATGCCTCAGCTGTAATAGCAGGTGCTAGGGTGGCAGAGCTGATGCACCACAGCCATGCTCAGTGGAGGAAAGAACTCAGCTTCTCAAGGAACCCAGGCACCACTTGCCATGACCCAGACAGACACAAGTCAAGTATACTCAAGGCCCAGTGGGAAGAGGTGGGAATAATCTCAGAATCAGGATTCCGGGAGAGGAGACACCTATGTTGGGCCTTGAAGAACTGTAAAGACTTTGTCTGCAGCAAAGGATCTTTCATCACACGCCGTCCATAAATAACCAAGAAGAAGAAAGCAGCTTCTAATTCCATTCCCCCATTATCTCCACATGTGTCTAGTTTTCACCTTCCTTTCCAGCTTTTATTCAGGGGGAAGGACCATGAGAAGCAAGGATGAGGTGAGCCACTGCCTTGACTGCTGCTGGGGATGGCTGCCTTTGTTCCTGGTCCTTCGTGTTTTTAATTACCTAATGGAATCTGCAAATGTCCTGCCAGGCAGTGTCTTTCTTCCTATTTTATAAATTAGACAAGTCAAGGCCCAGGGAGGAAAAATGAGTTGTCTCAAGCTAAGGCAATAACAACAACAAAAAGAGCCGGATTGTGGTCACTGGACTGTAGCCACACTCACCTAGACTTGCCTAAGTCCCGAGAGTTATCTGGGTCTGAGCCAAGGCCCTGAGAGTGGCAGAGATCAGCGAGACTAGGATTTAGTGACTTGGGTGGTATAGCGATATGAATAACAAGCTAAGAATGCTTTTCTCTAAGTAATGGAAAGTCACACAAAGCTTTGGAGAAGGACATAGGCAGTTGCTGAGTATAGAGCTGGGCATGTAGCTCAGTGGGGAGAGTACTTGCCTAGCATGAACAATGCCCTGAGTTCAATTCCCAGCACCACATACGTGCAGTCTGGTGGCACATGCCTGTAATCCCAGCACCTGGGAGGAATGAAGATCAGGAGCTCAAAGTCATCTTCAGCTACATAGGGAGAATGATGGAAGCCAGCCTGAGCTCTGTGAGAACCTGTCTCAAAAAGATGCCAAATATAAGACCAACTTCCTGCTGAGTTTGATTAAATCCATATTCTCCAGACCCATCCAGAGATTCTACCTCTTGAGGTGTGGGATTCTTCTCTATATCTCCTGTTTTCTTCTCTCTCTTCTTTCTCCCTCATTCCCTCACTCTTCTTTTTGTTGATTTTGGGGACAAGGTCTCAGACAACCCAGGTTGCTCCCTCCTGAGTGCTGGGATTACAGGTGTGTGCACTACACCAGACTATGTGTGATTTCCATGTGCTCCCCAGGAGCTCTGCACACAGTGAGGCTTCCATACTCTTCTTAGGACAGAGAGCTGCTTTCACCCAGATAGAAATACAGTCCTTCCCTCTGTCAGGACATGAAGCAGGAGACATAAGCTCCTCTGTGAGGAACATCTCAGTTACCCTTCTGAGCACTTCGCACATACCAGTAACGGCAAGCCTAGAGGGAGACAGGTCAGGATGCAGGCTGAGGGCTCACAAGAGCCTTGGCAGGCCAGGATGCAGGCTGAGGGCTCACAGGAGCCTGGCACACATCCATTCTTCCACTCATCACACAACCTCTATAAAATGGAACTCATCTGTCAGGACCTACTTGGAATGTTGATTTTGAGGACTAAACAAGATAAAGTGCTTTAAAATGCTTGACAGAGTTTGTCACGCTTATAGCAAGGTCTTGATATGAGTTAGCTATTGTGGGTATTTAAAAAAAAAGGCAAAGTGGCACATAAAAGTCACCAAATGACAGTCATTGTTATGTATTGTTAATCTCTATCATGATCCGACAGCTGATCAGAGAGGGAGATGCATCTGTATCTGGGGGAAGAGTTTCATGGGAGATGCAGGTATTCAGGCAGGCAAAGACCAGAAAGAGACAGGGCCTGTCCAACTATCAAGTCCCATCAATTTCTCTGAAGTAACCTCTACTTTCTCATCTGTAACATGAGAATGAGCTGCAGTTTAGTGATCTACAATTAGGAAGATCTGGGTTCAAATTCCAACCCTACCATTTATGAGCTGTGTGCTCTTGGAGCAGTCACGTCCCCTCTCTGAGCCTTGTTTACCTCTCCTCCTTCCTCACAGAATCTTTGTGAGGATTGAAATGAAATAATGTCCATGAAAAGGCTTGGTACTGCCTGCCTCCCGGATGCTTGCTACGTGCTGGGTAACAGTCTATGTACTTTACAAAACTCTCTTCCTCCTTTCCTTCTTTCGGATAACATTTAGGAGGTTAGTATCAACCCCGTCTTCAAAATGGGGACACAAAGGCACAGCAAAGCTTGACAACTTGCTGAAGTAGAATCGGAACCAAGCAGTTTTGTGCAGAATCAGAATTCTTTACCCCACACTTACACACAGTAGGTGCTTTACTTTTTCTTTTTCTGCTATTCTTTTTCTTGGCTGATTACAAACTGTGGTGAGCAGTTTTAAGAATTGTCTCCGGCTGCTGGTGGTGGCGCACGCCTTTAATCCCAGTACTCGGGAAGCAGAGTCAGGTGGATCTCTGAGTTCAAGGCTACCCTATTCTACTGATTGAATCCCAGGCCAAGGCTATATATATAGAAACCCTGTCTCCAAAACAAAACAACAGAAATGGGTTTGATCAATTTTGTTCTTCAGCTGGGAAAGTAACAAGAAGCAAAGAGTCCTGGGAAGAGCATTCAGTGCACACTGTTATCTTGGCTGACCTGAGGGGGCAGTTACCCAAGGCCCATCACTCCTGGACTAGGGAGGCTCACCCCAGAACGATGAGTTCACCATACTTGATGGGTTCCTCGCCTGGCAGTGCTTCTTCACCAGGAGAAGAGAGGATGCAAGAGCCCTTGTCCCCTGGGTGCTGGAGGTCTGAGGTTCGGGGGGACCCCACTTCAGGGTTTCCTTCCAGCACCATCCTGAGCAGAGTGGGAGAAGAGAAAAGAAGTTTGCAACTTCCCACCCTAACTCCTCTCAGGCTCTGGCTAGACACAAGGCCCTTCGGGCCAAGGCAAGAGTGGTCCATCAGCACTTATTATAACTACTTCTGTTTCTCCTACATGGTGAGGTTGCCAAGATACCAAAGAGGGAGACTGGTGAGACAAGACCAAGAAAGAAATGGCAAAGTCAGACTATTTGGTTAGTTAGAGAAATATACCAACTTTGGATGGGATGTGCTTGGCAGAGGGACAGCCAGGACTTAAGAGACCTTACCTCTAGACTCAGACTTAATTCCTGGCTTAAGCTCTTAACCCCAAGACCTCAGTTACCCCCTCTGTCAGGTTCTTGGGTCTATGGGTTCACTCTAATCTTATTGCCCTTTTTGCAGGTCTAGGCCTCTGTCAGTCTGTCTGTTCTCAATGACTCTCTGTCCTCCCAGCACGTCCTTTTCTCTCCCCACTCTGCTCCCTACTTCTATCCTTCCTCTATCTGTCTGCCCTTCTCTTACCACCCACCGAACTCAGTCTCCCTATCTTGGTTTGGTACTGCAGGCAGGCCTCCAGATCCTCCTTCCCTCAGGTGTCTGTCTGCGGTCCTCAGGCCGCTTAGGTCTCTGGAGGCCAGTTGGGAGCGGCACTCCCCAGTTGGGCACCCCCTGCAGCAGAGCCATTCACCCGCAGGCTGCCTACTTAACAACCTTAACGTTGGAAGGTCTGCGCGGAGGCAGGCCCGCGTGCTCGGGAAGGGCACAATGACAGCATACGCAGATAAACACCAGGCGGCCCCTCGCAAATACGCGCGCGCATGCTGTCAGTCCCGCACACCCCTAGCACCGCGGGCCGTGCCCAGACGGGAGCAGCATACCCAAGACCTGCTATGGCAGAGACGCGCCTACGCGCTAACTGCCACAGGCGCCAGCCCTCGTTCCCTCTCCCTTAACCCCGCCACCCCTAGATGCTAAAACACGCCCCCAGCGCACGCCCAGCACAGTCCCCCGCCCCCAACGCGCCATCCTCACCTGGCGGCGTTCTGGGGCTCTCTGAGCGCTGCTGGCCCCTACTCGCCTCACCTCTACTGCGCCCCAGGACTGCTGCAGCGGGATGGGCCCGGCCCGCGGCTGCTCGGTGCAGCCTCGTCACGAGGACACCCGAGGCCCAGAGGAGGGAGGGATGTGCACACAAACCTTCACGCTCCACCCCGTGGCCCACGCCCCGCCCCGGACCCGCCCCCAGACCGCCCCGCCTTACCCTGAGGCCCCGCCTCCTGCGGCTTAGCCTAGCTGTGGTCTGCGAAGCTAAAGAGGCTTTCCAGGAACACTCGCCCCTTCCTGAGTCCCGCCCCTGGAACCGAAGAAGCTCCGTTCGCGATTCCCACTGGAGTCCCTATCCATTCCTGGCTTGTTGAGGGACTCCCCTAGATCTACCAGACCCCTCTCTTATTCCAGGCTCCGGACACCTCACCCTCATTCCAGGGTCTCTTGGGTTCTCCCCGAGACCGGAGCCTCCTTTCACACAGTAATCTAAAGGCTCCTTTTCCCAACCTCAAGACTGGCGACCCCGCACCTCCTGCTCCAAGACCCCGCCTCCCATATGGGGAAACCTCAGAATTACAGACAAGCCCAGAGCAAACAGAGGGAAGGAAACTACTAGAAGAGGCAGAGGAAGGTGCAGCACCGTGGAGGCTGAGGAACGCCACTGCGGTTGTCTTGAGTGCAGATCTATCTTGCAGTTCAGCTCGGCCACTTTCTCTCTGTGCAACAGTCAGTGAGCTCTGGCCTCCTTGGTGTCCAGAGACAGGCACCACTGCCCTGCCCTCCCAACAGCATGGGTGCCTGGTCCCTCGGGGCCACAGGCTTTCTTCTGCCAATACCAGGCTCTCTGGGTTGAATTTGAGCAAATTAAGTCCTGTAATCCTTGGGAGGCCGGTGCAATAATTGTGTCCCATCACCATTTACAGAAATGGCTTGCTAAAGAGGAATCAGGGGAGAGGATCTGGCCCATGCCTTCATATAGCTTGGCAAGCACTTTACCACTGACCAACATCTCCAGCCCCCCCTTTTTTTTTTTTTTTGAGACAGGGTTTCTCTGTGTAGCCCTGGCTGTCCTGGAACTCACTCTGTAGACCAGGGTGGCCTCAAACACAGAATCTGCCTGCCTCTGCCTCCCAAGTGCTGGGATTAAAGGCGTGCGCTGCCACCACCGCCCAGCACTATTTTATTTTTATGTATATGAGTATTTGGCTTCCATGTATGGCTATACACCACTTGTATGCCTGCCCGGTGCCAGCAGAGGCCAGAAGTTCAGATTCCCTGGGACTGAAGTTACAAATAGTTGTGAGCCACCATGTCAATGCTAAGAATCAAACCCAGCACTTAGGAGGCAGAGACAGGTGGATTTCTGAGTTCGAGGCCAGCCTGGTCTACAGAGTGAGTTCCAGGACAGTCAGGGCTACACAGAGAAACCCTGTCTGGAAAAAAAAAAAAAAATCAAACCCAGGCCCTCTGAAAGCAGCCATTGCACTTAACCACATCCCATCTCTCCAGTCCCCTTACTTTGCTTGTTTGTTTGTTTGCTTGTTTGTTTTGAGACAGGGGTCTCACTGTATATCCCTGAATGGCCTGGAGTTCACCATATACATCATCAGGCTAGCCTCCTAAGCAGCTCACAGAGACCTGCTTTCCTCTGCCTCCCAAAAGCTGGAATTAAAAGCAAAGGCCGCCAAGCCTGACAACCGCCTGACTTTGAAAGCTGCCATGAATTAGAGACAGAAGGATGAAGATTCAGTTGTGGTCTCTCCTGCTTAGTACCTCCTGGTCTGGAATGATATCCCAGTGGCCAATTAACCCCTGAATTGTTCATTTGTTTTGAGGCAGGGTTCTATGCAGTTCAGGCTACCCTTGAACTCAGACTCAGAGGACAACCTTCTGAGTCCCCTGCCTCCTTTTTTCATGTGCTGGAATTACAGGTGTGAGCCACCACAGCTAGTTTATTCAGTGCCTGGGATCAAACACAGTGATTCATAGGCACTAGGCTAGCACTCTACCAACCGAGCAACACCTCTGCCCTAACCCCTGAGTTTGAAACGTGTTTTATGAGGGAATCAAGGACCCATGTGCAGAGAACATGGCCTGTGACTTCTGCCGCAGAGGATGAGTGGAAGTTGGCCCACTCGTTCCTAAAAGGGAGCAAGTGCAATGTCACTCCCAAACTCCACATCCACTCCACTAACCCCCTGCCTAAGAACATGTGAAAACACCAACTGCTTTACCAACTGTTCTGAGGCCCAGCAGTCAATGAAACTCACTCATTGGTCATCCAGAAACCTTTCAGTGCCACCCAGAAGGCCACACAAATCCCTCACTGGAGGATGGCTTTAGTTCTGAAGGCCTGCACTATGGAGGCAGCCCTCCTGTATCCCAACACTGTCTGCCAGAGAAGGCCCTCGTGAGCGTGCACTAAACTGTTATTATTCGGTTTACATAGAGGAAATGGAGGCTAAAGGAGGGAGGCTTGCTTCAGGTTTCACAAGTACAAAGCCAACAACTGGAACACCCTTTGTTACCACCCAGCAGTAAAGGACTGAGAGTGTGCCAAGACTCAAAGGTTTCTTCTAGGTTAGTTTCCGGGTACATCTGATACGAGCCCAGTCCAGGTGGGGAGCAGAAGAGCTCCAACACCACCAGTTTTATTCCAGTGTTCAAGAGGCATCCACAAGTGGGTTTCTGTCCATTCAAAGCCATCCTGGTCTACACAGTGAGTTCCAGGCCAGCCAGTTCTAGAGTTACAAACGAGATGCTGTCTCAAGACAAACAAGGGTCTGGAGAGATGGCTTAGCAGTCTAGTTCCCAGGACCAACATAAGGCAGCTCACCACTGCCTCCAGCAGCAGGAGATCTGACGCCCTGGGAAGGCTTCTATGGGCATGCACGTGGACATACGTACACACACGGACATGTAAAATAAAATAAATCTTTTTAAAAAATAAAGAAACCACAACAAGCGAAAAGCAACAGCAGCACACTCCTGGTTAGGCATTTGGAAGAGACCTGTCTTAAGCTTATGCAGGAGGCCAAAGGGTGGGCTTGGAAAAGGCCCCTCGGATGGATGTGGGGATACAAGGCAGAGGAGATCTGGCCTTACATGCTATCACTCCATCAAGAATCCATAGGGTCAGGGTGACAGCAGTGTGTGTACTGTGTGCTGTGACCACCACAACTAAGGTCTTAGTGACATGGGAGAGCCTTGGAATTCACGTGCTTTGGAAGACCAAGAGAGGTTAGGAAGTTCATAAGGGACTCACAGCTGAGAAGAAGAGCCCGAAGAGCAAAATGCAAGTATCTCTGTAGAATCTAACATGAAAGACACTGAGACACTGGTGTCCGGGCCTCTGGCTCCTCCAGTGCTATGACTCCAGGGAGTCATTCTGAGATCAGCGAGCTCGTCCCAAGTATGAGAGAAGATGGATGACTCGAGGCTGAGCTGAGGGCTGCAGAGGTGGCTCATGGTTAAGAGCACCGGTGGCTCTTGCAGAGGACCCAAGTTCAGTTCCCAGAACCCATATGATGGCTCACAACCATCAGTAACTTGAATTCCAAGGGAACCAATGTCCTGTTCTGATCTTTACAGGCACCAGATGTGTTTGTGGTGCACATACATGCATGCAAGCAAAACACTCATATGCATAAAAATAAATAAACCAAAAAATTATTGCAGGAATTTTGGGGGTCCCACTTGGGGTTTAAGAATAAAAACATTGCCGGGTGGTGGTGGCGCATGCCTTTAATCCCAGCACTTGGAAGGCAGAGGCAGGTGGATTTCTGAGTTTGAGGCCAGTGTGGTTTACAGAGTGAGTTCCAGGACAGCCAGGGATACACAGAGAAACCCTGTCTCGAAAAACCAAAACAAACAAACAAAAAAAAAAAACATAGAGACATCTATATAGTACAGGGTTATTGGCCTGTTTGCTGGGGCAGTCCCTCAGCTAGTTCACCAGACTCCACCTGACCTCCTGCCACTGCAGTCTCTCCACCTCTACCTCTACCCTACCTCTACCTCTACCTCTCTCTCTACCCTGCTCTCATTCGGCTTCAGTCTCTCTGATCTCACTTCCTGTGGCTCAACTTCAGCCACCAGTACTTTACAACTCAAATGTCAGGTTTCTTTTTCATACAAAATAGCTATTAGCATAGTGGGAGAGGCTCCTTAGCTTACCCAGAGCCAATCAGCAGCAAGACTATTTTCAGTAGTGTAGCCTTTTGACTGGACAGGGCTACGACCTCTTCCTTGGCAGCTTGCCTTTCTCTTTGGGCAAGTGAGGAAGCAACAAACATTTACATATCCTGCCACCTTGGTGCTCCTGGCACAGCAATTAACAATTGAGAATACAGGGACACTCCTTCAGAGCAGGTTTATAAATATGTGTGTGGGAGAGTTATCCGAGCAGCTTCCTCTAACATCAATAAAATATACACAATAGGCTGGTGAGATGGCTCAGTGGGAAAGAGTTCTGACTGCTCTTCCGAAGGTCCTGAGTTCAAATCCCAGCAACCACATGGTGGCTCACAACCATCCATAATGAGATCTGACGGCCTCTTCTGGTGTGTCTGAAGACAGCTACAGTGTACTTACACATAACAATAAATCTTTAAAAAAATATATATACACAATAAGAACAATTATGAGAACTATCAGGGTCAGATTTATATTTACAATGTCCAGTCCATTTGTATCTGGCAACTTTGGAGAAAATATTCTAGTATCTCTCTGAAACATTTCATTCTGTTTGTATACCTTAAATCGCTTTCTTATCACCATCCTATGTCCTTCAACCTTCTTATCTTGCATTTACCAACCTTCTTAGACCCTAAACCACTTCTTAAATCTTCACAACTTAAGCTTCTTATCTTTTCTGAGTCTGGTAAGACAGACATGCAGCTCTAGGAGAGTGAGGCCCATGGCCTGAGTTTTTACACAGGAAGAGAATTGAGAAGGCAGCTGAAGCCTTGGTTTCTGGATAGAACTGTAACAATTCTAGTCTTCAACTTCACTGGAGACCTGAGAAGGATGGATTTCGCCTGAGTAAACAGGAAGTGAAGAACAAGCAGCCTCCAAATCTAATAAAAATGGCAGGACTTGCTGGCTACCTGGATAGTCCCCAGGGTCCCCCTGTGTCAGTGGGGAGCATCAGTCTTCAGTCACCAGGCCCAGAAGACCTGATATTTTTGGGAAGCAGGACCTGGAGGGGACTGTCCTACCTTGTCTAGGTATAGTGGGACAATTGACTCCCCAGTGTCCAGCTTGTCCACAGTTTGGATGGCCTGCAGTCAGCAGTCAAGGTAAAGGGCTGAGTGTAGCCCGATGGCCAGCTTTGCCACATTTAAAGCAAACTCCAGATGGTGATCTTCTGTAACCATCATGGTCTCTGGGGGAGATTAAGAGTGCTTCCAGGAACTGATGTGTCTGTCTATCATAAAAAGCTTTTTTTTTTTTTAAGATTTATTTATTTATTATATGTAAGTACACTGTAGCTGTCTTCAGACACACCAGAAGAGGACATCCGATCTCATTACAGACGGTTGTGAGCCACCATGTGGTTGCTGGGATTTGAATTCAGGACTTCCGGAAGAGCAGTCAGTGCTCTTGACTGCTGAGCCATCTCTCCAGCCCATAAAAAGCTTTTTTATTAAACATTTTAAGTGCGATATTCTGCAGATTTCTGAAGTGTTTGAGGACCATCTACCTAAACTATATCTAAATAGACAAACTTACCTTGTTTCTAGTTACTTTGCTTAACTTTGAAAATATACATAGGAGGCCAAATAAAGCCTACTTCTACAATCAACTATATTAGTACCTAGCATGACTACAAGTATAGTTCTAAATGTATTAAAGGATATGATTATCAAATATAGTTTATTTATTAAACATGTTGTTACTTAACTAAATTTTTATAGCTTGGTGTTGAGCAGTAAGCAAAGATATAAGTGGTAGACATATACCTTAGCCTTTGTTAATCTGAAAAGATCTTCATAACTTTAAAATTTCTATCATCATATAAAAATCCATACAAGTCTAAAGTATTTGAGACTTGTTGCTTTTTTAGTTTAAAGGTAGATATAAAATCCACCCTTTGTTTACCATTCACTCCCCTTTTCCCCTTCTGTTTTCACCTGTAACACTAGATATGAGAGAAAGAAGGATTAGGAGAAAGAGAGAAAGAAAGAGATCTCTGAATCTAACTTCTCTTTTGTCCCTTCCCTGACCACCACCACCAACAAACTGCAAATGATCCCACTAACTGACAACAACTGACAACCACCACCCACCTCACAGGAACGAGGGCTTTGTGTTCTTTAGACCTTGCTCTTGCTGCTGAGGGTAACGACATCTTTGGGGACCCCAAGAAAATTGAGATGCTGGCCCAGTTCTGGGAGAGCTGGTGGTTTCATTCACTGTCCAGACCCTGTGCGATCATCTCGGGCTAGAAAAGTGCAGGCCTGGCTGAGGCAGTCTCTGAGGCTGCACCACGTGGGGCTAGCCACTTTGAAGCTGTTCTGGATGCAGATTTTTGAGCAAACATCTGGATCTGACAGGATGCTGGAACAGATGTACATCTCAGCATCCTGGAGGATGAATCCTGTCAGGGCCACTTTAACTTCACCGATGTCTGGTCATTTTGTTCTGAAAACACACAAACTTTTAAAACTAATACTGTAGGGATATTTATGTATTAACACCTGTAAGAAATGTGTGTTGTACACATATCACCTAATGTTGGTTCTCTGCTCGATGCCTAAACAGGCAAAAGGCATCTGTCAATCTTTATAAGTCAGTTTGGACTGAATAATAAACAACTACAATAGGGCTTATAAATCACGCCAGATGAAAGGATAGCATGTAATTAATCAAAAGGACCAGGTAGCCAAAAAGATTCATTGGGTACTGAGAATGAATTAACAATTGAGACTACAGGGACACACCTTTGTGCCCAGTTGACACAATACATGTAGGGGTGAGTTAATCCAACAAAAAAGAAAAGAAGAGAAAAGGAAAGAAAAGAAAAGAAAAGAAAAGAAAAGAAAAGAAAAGAAAAGAAAAGAAGACAGTTGAAATCTGAAATGACTGGGAAAAGCCAAAATGTACTGAGCTATGCTGCCCCCCAAGAGGTGTCAAAGGGATGAAAAGGGGGGCTTCATTGAAGAGCAGGCTTGAGAAACTACAACACACAAAGCAAGTCCAGCTTGCTACCTGCTTTTGTAGCTAATAATTGAGAAAAAAATTGGGGGGGTTGGTTGAGACAGGGTTTCTCTGTGTAGCCCTGGCTGTCCTGGAACTCACTCTGTAGACCAGGCTGGCCTTGAACTCAGATAAAATATCTTTATTATTGCTAAGTATGTGTACGTATTGAATGCAGGCACCTCAGAGGCCAGAGGAGTTGGCTCTCCTTAGAGCCAGACTTACAGATGATTGTGATCTGCCCGAGGTGGGTGCCAGAACTGAATTCTATTCCTCTGTAACTGCTGAGCCATCTCTCCACCCCCCCCCCCATAGAGAATGCTTTTGCTGTTATGTAGTCACGCCCATTATTCAGTGTCTATGCTGTTGTCCCAGAAACCCATCAAGACTGGGCACTTAGGAGATGTAGAAGAGTTCTCCAGTCTAAGAATTTTGATGGCTGGACCCTTAAAAATTTGGCTGACTTCTGTTTTTAGAATTGATGAATGTTATAATTTATATCTCCCTTTTACATTGAAGATACAAATGGTTTCTACAAATGATGTGTCTGATCCCCCACGGGAGGTCACAGCGAAGATTAAACACAAACGTTGCTGGGAACAGCTCAGCTCAGCATCTGACTGTAGTACTTATTAATTGCTTTCTAACAAAGCATCAGCCGGGTGCTGTTACTGGAACTTTTAGGATCTGGGCTGTGGCAGTCCCAATAAACTAGACTCTGTCCTCCACCCTCAACATGCTAATTAAAGAGACAAATAATAGTAAAAAGTACAGAAGGAAGACTTACCCATGTGACCGCACCGAGTAGAGAAACAGTGATTCTCAGGTCTAGCCTCCAGGTACTGACATGAGGTTTGGATTTAAACGAAGAGTAAGAGATATGCATACTAAGAGGTCCTGGTCAAGGTATGTCCCCACCCACCACTGACACACAATGTGTTCTGTCAGGTGACCTGATAACTTGTCAGAACTCCATGAAATCACCTCACTAGAGGCAGGCTCCTCCTCTGGCTGGCTTCAGGCTTCAGCCTTTCCCTTCTCCTAGCATAAGATTCCTGGAGAAATTGTAATCCCTTGGAGTCCATCATTTTAATAGTTTGATAGGACAAGTATCTCTACCTAAAATATCTTCCCTTCTGATAGTTACAGTGAAGTGGTGCATGCCCTGAATCCTAGCTCTTGAGAAGCTGAGGTTGAAGGATTGTCAGTTTGAGGCCACTCTGATCCACATAGTGAGCCCATGTCATCTGACGTATGTAGTATGACTCTGTCTTAAAATAAACACATAATGCCAGGCAGTGGTGGCACATGCCTTTAATCCCAGTACTTAGGAGGCAGAGGCAGGCGGATTTCAGAGTTTGAGGCTAGCCTGATCTACAGAGTGGGTTCCAGGACAGTCAGGGCTACACAGAGAAACCTTGTCTCAAGAAACCAAAAAAGAACAAACACATAAACAAACTGAAAGACCCCAGAACTGGGGAGATCCTTACTCAAGTCTTGGGATGACGCGACCACCCAATGACTCACGAGAGACCAAACTTGCTGCAATTACATGAGGTTTATTGGGGATACCGGTACCGAGGTCGATCTCCTGACCATGCCAGTCAGAGGAGTTCGACGCCGAACACAAGAAGTGTGGGGTATTTAAGAGAAAATCCAGAAGTTGGGGACGGAGAGAGGGTTACCAAGGAAACAGAACATAAAAACAGTGGAAAATTTCAGAGGGACCCAACCCAAGGTATTCAGTTAGGGAGGGAAACATATTCATTCTAGGAATGTAATCTTCATCTACTGGTCGACAGGGTGGAGAGTCTCATAAACCACTAGACCTTCATTCTTAGTTCTGCCCTCATTGTGGATCATTCAGGAGGGACAGGTATCAGGAACCAGAGCCCTGAGGCTCTGAGTTCCTGGAACTGGCTATTTTTTATTTCTGGCTGGCTACAGTGGCCCTCCATGTCCTTTTAGGTAAAGGTTATATACCATATATTTGTATTAAATGCCCTCATTTTAAATTCTAAGATTCTCCAGCCTTTCAAAACAAAATAGCAAAACTGAACTTTTATACATACTTTAATCTCAGCACTTAGAAGGCAGAAGCGGTGGGTCTCTGTGAGTTCAAGGTCAGCCTGGGATGCATAGTTGCCTTAAAACAACTGAAATAATAAGCATATCGGTACAGCACTGCCATCTCAGTTACTCACCTGAGAGGCTGAAGCAGGGGAATGGCAATTCCCTGCCTGCCCAAGGTAGAGGGGATGTTCCAGGCCACCCTGGGAAATTTAGTAAGAGTGAGTCTCTTGATAAAATGTGGAAAAGAAAGATGGAGATATAGTCCAGTGATGAAGCGTTTGCCTGGGTGCATGAGGCCTAAATTCAAGCTCCCAGTACCATTAAATACATTAAATAAAATCATAAACGTTTATTATCTTACCTAGTTTCTTTTTCTCTCATTTTAGGTTTCTTTGGGGGGAGTTGTTTATTTGTTTTGTTTTGGCTATTTGACAGTTCACAGGGGTCACAGGCCGTGCCTCATGTCACATCCAGCCACCCATTCTCAATAAACCAATTAAATGTAGAAACAAGACAAAGGAGAATTATTCAGTGTTAGCCTCACTGGGGACAGGGACAAAGAAATCCAGTGAAGCCCTCAAGTCTATATTTTGAGTCCTGAAATGAGATTAAAGTTAAAATAGAGGAGCAAGGAGATCCATGCATGTGTAACAATCTCAATCAGGTGTGGCCCCCACCCTGCATCAGCCATCATTCTCTGGGCTTCAGTCTCCTCATGGAAGGTGCTCTGGCAAGTGAGAACTTCCTGAAATCTCTTACTGGGAGATGAGTTCCCCTCTAGCTGGTGCCTTTTCCTTCTCCCTGCATGAAATTCCTGGAAAAGATTCCAGGTCTTTGGGTCAGTTGTTTTAATAGTCAACTGATAGTCAAATTGAGAATTACAGGTCTCTCTTTGAAATATCTTCATTTCTGCCAGGCCTATTACAGGGTCTCAAACATAGCTTTTTCTGACCTAGAACTCTCTGGAAAGCCAAGAATTACTTTGATCATCTTATCTTCTGCCTCTGCTTCCCAAGTGCTAGGATTATAGGTGGCAACCTGCCCAGTCTTTATATTATATTATCTTCCTGCCACAACCGAAAATCTTCTCCTCCTCCTCCTCCTCCTCCTCCTCCTCCTCCTCCTTCTCCTCCTCCTCCTCCTTCTCCTCTTTTTTCCTCTTCTCCTTTTTGTTGTTGTTGTTGCTGTTGTTGTTGTTGTTGTTGTTGTTGTTGTTGTTCTTCTTCTTCTTCTTCTTCTTCTTCTTCTTCTTCTTCTTCTTCTCCTCCTTCTCCTCCTCCTCCTCCTCCTCCTTCTCCTTCTTTTTCCTCTTCTCCTTGTTGTTGTTGTTGTTGTTGTTCTTCTTCTTCTTTTTCTTCTTCTTCTTCTTCTTCTTCTTCTTCTTCTCCTTCTCCTCCTTCTTCTTCTTCTCCCTCCTCCTCCTCCTCTTCCTCCTCCTCCTCTTCCTCCTCCTCCTCTTCTTTTTCCTTCATCTTTTCCCAGAAGCTGCTCATTAATGATTGCAGGCTGGAGAGCCTAGGCATTTTCAAAACCATCAAATCCTACTTTCTTTCATTTGGCACTGCCCTTACCAGTTTACATCTCACCTCTAATGTTTAAACTAAGCAAGAATTAAAATGGGGTGATACTTTGAACTTTCCCAGTAGGAACCCCGTGCCATGCCTCACAGTTCCTCAGGCACGTCTACTTTGCACACTGTCAAAGGCAGCCGTGTTGCTACACTTGCTTGCCCTGAGATCCAGTGTCAGGTTCTTCATTTCCTTTTAGCCTTGACTGTCAGCCCTGTCAAATGCTATCAGAAGTTTACTAACAGTATACAAAAGGTTATATGAGACAGGGTCTTCAGGTGGTCTCCACGACCTTTGCTCTCTGGTATCCATTCCCTTCACCTTGAGTATAAGAGCTGAGACTTGCTTCTGACCAAAGGATAAGAAAAGTGATGGAATGTACATGACCTCATGCACATGAGGTAATCGTGTTCCTAGGGTCATAGCATTCGTCTTGGGGAGTCTTCTTTGAAGAAGGGAGCTGCTGTGGTCAGGGTCAAGGGTTAAGAACCTAAAAGCCTCTTCCGTTGTTCTGATGAGAGGGACACCTGCTTCTGGACAGGCTGTCTGGCTTTTCTTTTCCTTCCAAATTACCTTCATCAATTCTGATACAACAAGGGGGCCCATATGTCAAAAAACAGAGGTCAAGCCAGGTGTGCTGGCACCTGGGATGCCAAGTCCTTGGGAAGCCAAGGCAAAAAGATCTCTGTGAATTCAAAGCCAGCCTGGTCTCCATAGTGAGACCATCAAAACAAAACAAAACAAAAAAACTTGGTTTTTTGTTGAAGATCTATGGATGGCTTTCAGCCAGTAGCCAACAGAAAGGAACGTTTTCAGCCCTAACACCACCAGAGAAGACCACAGTTCATGCTGTCCATGAAATTCTGTGAGCCCCTGAGCAGAGTGTCCTGCTCAACCATGCCTGGACTCCAGTTCTCCAGAAACGATGAGGTCCTAAATGAGCACTGTGGGTTGTTTGTTTTGTTTTGTTTTGTTTTGTTTTGTTTTGTCATAGTGGTGAGTTTTCTTTTAGGGAGGGTTGATGTAGGATGGTCCTGGCTGGCCTGAGAATCACTATGCAGACCTGGCCTTAGACACAGAGATTCACCTGCCTCTATCTCATAAATGCTGGGATTAAAAGTGTGTGCCATAGCTGAGTACATGAGTACAGTGGGGCACACCTTTAATCCCAGCACTATGAAGGTAGAGACAGAGTTAGAGGTCAGCTTGGTCTACATAGTGAGTTCTAGGAAAGTCAGGGCTACACAGAGAAACAGTGTCCCAAACAAACAAACACGACACAACACAACAAAACAAAAACAAGTGTGCTTGATCATGTCCAGTTGTATGTCCATATGTGTTGCCTGTATGTATGTCTATGCACCACGTGTGTACCTAGTGTCTAGAGAAGCCAGAAGAGGAACTCTGATCCTCTGGAACTGGAGTTACATAGGACTGTGAATCACAGTTGTGTCCTAGGAATCAAACCTGGGTCCTCAGGAAAAGCAGCCACTGCTACCTTACCAGCTCCAGTTTATATTAATTCATTAATTTTATTGTAGACTTAGTCATATAAAATAGAATTGTGATAAGCGGAGAGTAGCAACCCTTGGGAAAATGGAGTTGTCCTTAATTGTCTACACCTCAGTAAATTAGCCCTAATAAACTCACTCACTCATCACTATGAACTTAAATTGAGTCCTTCAGGCTGTTGACACCACCCTAGACTCCTCATAAAAATCATACAACAGCTATTCATTATGAAATAACAATTCACACTGAACCATGCATCTTAAAACAATGAACAATTACAACTGTTCAGTTTACAAGGAATAGAAATTCAGGAACAGTTTGGCTTTGTGGCATGGCTCAGAGTTGTAACAAAGTGGTCAGTAGAGGCTTCAACTATAAGAAAGCTTGGAATCAGTGCTAGGGAGATGGTTCATTGTGTAAAGCGTGTGGTGAGCAAAAATGAGGACTGGAATTCAGGTTCAGCATGTGGGCATGGTGGCTGGCATGTAATCCTTGGAGCAAGTTGGCTAGTTAGACTAAATAGACTAGCAACCTTTGGGTACAGATTAGAGATGCTGCCTCAAAAGGTGATCCCCACACTCACACATGCATCTGCACACATATGTGCACCCACACACATATGGACATGCATAGATTACACCACCATACATGTACACATGCCAAGAAAAGAAAACGTACAGAGTCTGGGGAAATAGTTCAATTGGTAAAGCACCTGCTGTCCAGCACCCAGGTAAAAACCTGGGACAAATGTAAAATTGTTGGGCACAGCAGTTTACATCTGTAACTGCCAGTATTGGGGGTCCAGCAGAGACAGAGAGATCCCTGAAACTAGTTGACCTGCCACGTGAGCTAAATTGATGAGTTCGGGGTTCATGAAAGATCCTGTCTCAAAGCTAAGGTGGAGCATGATCAAGGAAGACATCCAGGGTCAACTTATGACCTCTATACTAACAAGCACATATGTGCATGAGCACTTGCACAAATATATGCACACACTCTGGTAAATAGATTCATTTATCACACACTACGGGGTGTGGAAGAAGAGGAAAAAATTGACTGGTGGAATTTTTCAATGGTACAAGTGCTCATGAGTCTCCCACACTCCTGTAACTCCAAGAAACTCATTAATTCTCAAGCTAGACTTGCCAGAATCTTTTTTTTTTTTTTTTGATGTGGTGGTTCCCTCTCCATATGAGAAAGATGGACATTTCTTTCATGCTTCATTAGAAGTCATTGGGGCAGGGTGGTGGTGGCGCACGCCTTTATCCTAGCACTTGGGAGACAGAGGTAGGCAGATTTCTGAGTTCAAGGCCAGCCTGGTCTACAGAGTGAGTTCCAGGACAGCCGGACAGCCAAGGCTACACAGAGAAATCCTGTGCCAAAAAAAAAAGAAAGAAAGAAAGAAAGAAAAGGAAAGAAAAGAAAAGAAAAAGAAAGACAGAAAAGTCATTGGGTGTGGTGTTATACCAGCCTGGTCTACAAAGCCAGTTTCTAGGATAGCCAGGGGTACACAGAGAAACTCTGTGTGAAAACAAAAGGAGGAGGAGAGGGAAGAAGAAGAAGGAGGAGGAGGAGGAGGAGGAG
>NW_022196904.1:136378759-136383020 GCF_008632895.1 Mastomys coucha
CATAAAATAAAATAAATCTTTAAAAAAAAAAAAGAAGGAGGAGGAAGAGGAGGAGGAGGAGGAGGAGGAGGAGGAGAAAGTCACTCAACATGGGGTCTACCTTCTTTCTTTCACAGAGGTTCTCTGATGGGATGGATTCTCCATTTTGGTAAAGCACCACAGAGAACCCCAGCATGTCAGTTGTTCTTGCCACAGCTTACAGAGTTATGCAGGGGGGATGCATGGGAAGTTTCAGGGACTTGAAGCTGCAAGGCCCCTTTTCTACCAAGCAGTTAACTCCTGTGGCAGGGGTGTCTCTTAGGGCGACATACTGCTGCTGCCAACACCACAGCACTGGCTCAGGGATTTCATTGGGCACAGAAGATGATGATAAAAGTGAGGCCTTTAGATCCCTACACAAAGGACTGACTTTTTTTTGCAGCAGGTTGTAGAGAAGTTTAAGTCTACAAACATTTTCAAAAACAGTGGGATGTGGTTAGAAGATGGCTCAGTGATTAAAATGATTCCTGCAAAAGCCAGGGCCAGAGGCTGGATCTTACAAAACTCAGGTAATGTGTGTCAGGATGGCCGAGAATGGAGCAGGATGCAGAATTCTGAGACATAAAGATAAAATCATCTACTTCCAATAAAAGAAAGAAAGAAAGACAGGGAAGCAATAGTGTATACCTAATAAGCTCGTGGGAAATCAGGTTTGACTGGGATGAGGATTCAGAGACTTTGCATTTCAAAAGCTCTAGGAAGATTTCTTCCCTTTGTACAACTAGCGGTAAATGCCTTCTCGGTTCAAGTATTGTTCTTATATTTTTGGTTGCGCGCCTAGCTTTTAACGGCTGAGCCATCTCTCCAGCGCTCAAGTAGTGTTCTAAAGCAACATGCATTACTGAGCTGTCATAACAATTCTAAAAAGTACTTATAATATCCGTGGTGCAGAACATGAAATGAGTAACAGAAACAGTAACCTAACCCTACCCCTATCTCTGTCTGGCTATGAGTCAAGTTCATACTCAGCAAGAGCAGCAGCCTGCCGTTTCGTTTCCCGTCTATAATCATATTGCCTTTCATATAAAAAAAAAAAAATGAGGAAACAAAACACTTAAGGGACTCCCACTTTGCCTAACTTGCTCCATTTCAAACACTAAAATATCACTATGTCCAGCAGATGGCAACCCAGAGCACAGCCAACAGCAAGGGCAGGATAAGGAGCTGAAACTACATACCCACAATGCTGTGCAGAGACTCAAAGTCCCGAACTGCTGTGTGGCTGTCTAAGGAGATGCCTGTGCGTACTGCCGATGGAATGTGTGTACTGTAACCATATAGGTTCTCGTCCTGCCTTCAGAGCGCAAAGTTCTACTCATTTTTAAATTCCGTAACCCGTCTTTAGTCGGAGAGCTGTATTCCTGAAACAAGGCTGCTCTTTTTTGGACTCACTTATCCTAGCCCAACACGAGGGCCCTTGACTTCTGAACCAAAATGGCAGCGCTCAGCGCGTAGTCCTTTACTTCTCCAAGGCGAACTAAGATTAAAATCCTACATCATGTCAAAGTTAAGCCGGGTCACTCGAACCCTCAAGAAGCCCGAGGCCGGCGGCGTGATCCGGTCCATCGTGCGAGCAGGCCAAGCTATTCCTGGGCCTCCCCTAGGTCCCATCTTGGGTCAGGTGCGGTGTCTAGAACCCGACGTGGAGACTTGGGAGAGGGCTCTGGAACAGGGGAAGTCTCCCTTATAAACACGTCTCCGCTATTCACACCTTCAGGTCTTATGTCTTTGTATTACTTACATAGCCATTTTTGACCTCAGCATCTCTGACCCCCAAGTTGGCTAGTTGCTGATTAAGCGGTACCTTGTGGACGAATCGCCTGGCACCCAAAGCTATAGTTGAACCAGGGTAGAAGAAATATAAACACACATACACACACACACACACACACACAAATGAAGATGAAAGAGGGAAGGGACAGGGGCTCCTGGTTGGTAGAAAGCCTTCAGTTCCCATACTTAACTTTGTTTATGCGTTCCTCATAGCGAGGTGTCTCTATCAACCAGTTCTGCAAAGAGTTCAACGAGAAGACAAAGGACATCAAAGAAGGCATTCCTCTTCCTACAAAAATTTTTATAAAGGTAGACGGACTCATTCTTCCATATACTTCCTTGGCGCTTGAAACTAGTCACCCTGGTTGCTTCTCTGTCTCTCACTTGGTTGCCATCCTCCACAGATCATTTATACAGAAGCCTAGGCCATAATTTCTCTGAACTGCCATATTGTGGTTCTTTTGTTTGTTTGTTTGTTTGTTTTTCGAGACAGGGTTTCTCTGTATAGCCCCGGCTGTCCTGGAACTCACTCTGTAGACCAGGCTGGCCTCAAACTCAGAAATCCGCCTGCCTCTGCCTCCCAAGTGCTGGGATTTAAAGGCATGTGCCACCAACTGGCCGGCTATATTGTGGTTCTTAACTCTCATCTTACTGGAGCTTCCAGAGGAGCATTGGGCTAGGAATAAAAATGACAGGGATGTGTGCTGTAGATCCGCTTTTCCTGCCTTTTGTGGTGTGCAAGTTGATGGGAGAAGGAAAGAGACATTAGAAATGTCTTGGACCGGACAGAATATCAAGACATTCTCATGTATCTTTTTCTGTTAAGCCCGACAGAACATTTGAGCTCAAAATTGGGCAACCCACTATTTCCTACTTTTTGAAGGCAGCTGCTGGGATTGAGAAGGGGGCCCGGCATACAGGTAAGGACTAGAGTGGGTGCCTGAGCTTCTGATGTAGCCAGAGAAATGTAGTGGTACTTGAAGAGTTCTTTGTTCCTTCTTCCCAGGGAAAGAGCTGGCGGGCCTGCTGAGTTTGAAGCACATATACGAGATTGCCTGTGTCAAAGCTAAGGATGATGCTTTTGCCATGCAAGATGTACCCCTGTCATCTGTGGTCCGTTCCATCATTGGCTCTGCCCGCTCTCTGGGCATTCGTGTGGTGAAGGAGTGAGTATCTTGAGAGAAATGGTGTGCAGAGGAACCCATTTCAAGAGAAAGTTCTTGATTTGGGAGTAAAGCTGAGAAGGCCCATTACCTTGAAATGGTTGGGTCTTGTTTTTCTCTTTCTTTCTTTCTTTCTTTCTTTCTTTCTTCCTTTCTTTCTTTTTATGTGTATGAGTACACTGTAGCTGTACAGATGGCCGCTCGCTCCGGCCCTGCTCGCTCCGGGCCCCACTTGCTCCGTCCTAATACGCTGTAGCTGTCTTCACACACACCAGAAGAGGGTGTCAGATCTCATTATGGGTGGTTGTGAGCCACCATGTGGTTGCTGGGATCTGAACTCAGGACCTTTGGAAGAGCAGTCAGTGCTCTTCCCCGCTGAGCCATCTTGCCAGCCCTGTTTTTCTTAATTTATAGCATATGTTAGTTCTGCACATTAAGCTTAAATTGTGACATTTTCATACATGTTTAGCAGATTCTAGCAGAAAGATATGGGCTGAAGCCTCATCTTGTTTGGAATATATTTCATAAGCACCTGTTCAGCCCTAAACATGGTTCTGGACACTGAATAGAACCAGGAATGAACAGTCGTGCTTGGCTGGCCACTCTGGAGAAACGTGTAGTCCTAAAATAGAGGCAGATCCATACATAGAGGCTGAGACTAACAGGTGGTCAATGGATGCCATGAGAGCAGAGAGGAGAGTTCCTGCTTTTACCTGATGTGTCATTGAGGACTCTTAGAGGGAGGTGATATAGAAATAGCCCAAGAAAAGGAGAGTAAGAGAGCATAAGATTATAGTGAACTGTGAGAGGTGAGGGGCTGAAGCTAAGTTCATTGTGGTCTAGGAGTCTTTCGAGAGGCAGATGGGATATGTCCTGAGGGAGGGACCAGTCAGAAGGGCCTTTTGAGCTGTTGCACATTCAGACTTAATCCTAAGGCCAACAACCACCCCAGTCAGCTGGCTTTGGATGATCTCAGGAATTGTTTTCCTGAAGTAACTTGTCAAGTTGGATAGCGTTTGCCCCAGAGCACAGCAGAGACAGGAGCAGGGACAGTCATCACCGGCAGCTTGTTGCTGGTGTTGTTCCCTACAGCAAGGCTGGCATCAGTTGTTCCTCACGGGATGAGGTCAGATCACAATATGCCTGGATGGTTTTTTAAATCCTTAAAGTATGCAGATCTGTGACTCCCTCATTTGAAGTGTTTGTGGCTCAAAGGAAGGCCTAAGAAATCCCAATGGTGTAATAGAGGCCACAGGTTAAGTAGGACTTTAAGATAGGAGTCAAGG
>NW_022196904.1:136383050-136410739 GCF_008632895.1 Mastomys coucha
AGGTAGAGGAAGGTAGAGTTCCTGAGTTGTGGTTCCAGGCAGAGGAACCACAGATGAGCAGGGGTGGAACAGCTGGAAAGTTCAGGGAGGGAGGTGGACAGGGCAGCTGGGGTGTGCACCAGAGCCCGCCCCTCACTGACCATCTGTCCCCACCTGTAGCCTCAGCGCAGAAGAACTGGCGGCCTTCCAGAAGGAACGAGCCGTGTTCCTGGCTGCTCAAAAAGAGGCTGATTTGGCAGCCCAGGCAGAAGCTGCCAAGAAGTGACCCCAACTTTCTACACTCTGAGAATTTGCAGTGAGAGGCTAAGAAGGGGGCCCACAGAGGAAGCTGAGCCAAAAGACGTCATGGCAACCCGGTTTGTAGTTTCCTGACACATTACTATCCATGTGCTGTGCCAAGGGATCAAGCCTGAATAAAGATCCTTTGTCATCAACTCTCAGCTTCTGTCCTGAGACCCCAGAGATGGGGACTAATGCTGACAGTTCACAGCATGAGCTGCCCCACAGGTGAACAGGAATCTTAATGGTTCAAGGCTCAACCAAGCAAATTATCATGCCCAGTGCTTTGGTCAGCCTTGAATTGTTACATCAAAATAGCCAAAGCTTGGTACTTTATAAAGAAAAGGTATTTATTTGGCTTCTGATTCATGGTGCTGGTGTCTGGCAAGGGCTCACTTGGCTGCATCCCAGCATGGTAAAGTGGGAACAGTCACATACGTAGGCCCATCTGTGTGACGTAGCCTCACCTGGACCAGTGTCCACCTTAAAGCCAACATTAGTGAAGGTTGGACTTCCAGCACCCTCCACCAGACCACACTTTTATATGTGACTGTTTTTCCTGCATATATGTATGTGTACTATATACATGCTTGGTGTCTGTCAGAAGAGGGTATTGGATCCCCTGGAACTGGATTTATGGGTAGTTATGAACCAGTATGTGGATCCTGGGAGGTGAACCTGGGTTCTCCGTACAAACAACAAACAAGTGCTCTTAACGTACAAACAACAAACAAGTGCTCTTAACTGCTGAACTGTCTCTCCACCCCCCAACCCCCACCCCTTTTTTGAGACAGGATGTCACTATGCAACTCTGACTATCTTTGAACTCACAGAGATCCACCTGCCTCTGCCTCCCTCATTGCTGGGATTAAAGGCGTGCACCACCATACAGGGCATAGCCTCCACTTCCTAAGGATTCCACTACCTACCACACTGGGAACCAAGCCTTCAGCACATGAGCCTCTGGGGCACGTGTCATAACATTCAGGCTCTGAGTAGGGACACGTGGGAGTAGAGGCCAGGGAGAACCCTATGTTCAAGGCTGAAGATGTAGTTTCCTGGTAGAGCTGCTGCTTATGCAAAGCCGTGACTTCTATCCCCAGCACTTGAAAGCAGATAGCCTGTGCTCTTCCCTCCGGTGGGAGAAGGCGCGGTTGATGGTGTCCACAGACTCTAAGGTGCGGTTGATGGTGTCCACAGACTCTAAGGTGCGGTTGATGGGGTCCACAGACTCTAAGGCGCGGTTGATGGGGTCCACAGACTCTAAGGCGCGGTTGATGGTGTCCACAGACTCTAAGGCGCGGTTGATGGGGTCCACAGGTCTAAGGCTTGGGCTGCTTGTTCGTCTTTCCTTAGTATAAGTGTCAGGGAGTTTCTACATAAGAAACAGGATCCTGTCAGAGAATTCACATCATAGATAGGGCCATTCCTAGATCCAGGGGCAACTTGAGGCTTCCCTATTGAGCCTACATGTTTTGTTTTTGAGGCAGGATCTCATTGTGTAGCCCTGGCTGGCCTGAAAGTAGCTGGCTCTGCACACCAGGCTGGCCTCAAAGATCTGCCTGCCTCTGCTTCTCACTGCTCAGGTTAAAGGTGTGAATTGCCACACTCAGCTCCTTACTAAGGTTGGTTATTTGCTTTTTAAAAACTTACCATTTGGGGCTAGAGAGATGGCTCAGAGCTTAAGAGCACTAGCTGTTCTTCCAGAGGTCCTGAGTTCATTCCTAGCAACCACATGGTGGCTCACAACCATCAATAGTGAGATCCGGTGCCCACTTCTTCAAGACAGGAGACAGGGTTTCTCTGTATAGCCCTGGGTGTTCTGGAACTCACTCTGTAGACCAGGCTGACCTCAATTCAGAAATCCGCCTGCCTCTGCCTCCCAAGTGCTGGATTAAAGGCGCCACCACCGCCTGGCAATAAACAAATCTTTAAAACAAAACTTACTGGGGTTTTTTGTGCTGTTGGAGATGAAACCTAGGGCCTCATCCAGCCAGAGTTGTGTCACTCTCAATTCTGCCTCTGCCAAGCTTCCAAATCTACTCTGGGTCAGGGAGAACAACTGAATCGCAGCCCCAGACCTACACAAGTGATGTTCCAGTAGATGCCTGTCTGAGAGGTTCTTGGGGACCTTTGACCTGCCTGAGAAGTCCTTGGGGACACTTGGCCTGTCGGAGAGGTTCTTGGGGCCCCTCAGCCTGCCTGGGAAGTCCTTGGGGACACTTGGCCTGTCTGAGAAGTTCTTGGGAACCCTTGACCTGTTGGAGAAGTCCTTGGGGACACTTGGCCTGTTGGAGAGGTTCTTGGGGACCTTTGGCCTGTCTGAGAAGTCCTTGGGGACACTTGGCCTGTTGGAGAGGTTCTTGGGGACCTTTGGCCTGTCTGAGAAGTTCTTGGGGACCCTCAGCCTGCCTGGGAAGTCTTTGGGGACACTTGGCCTGTCGGAGAGGTTCTTGGGGACCTTTGGCCTGCCTGAGAAGTCCTTGGGGACCTTTGGCCTGCCTGAGAAGTCCTTGGGAACCCTTGACCTGTTGGAGAAGTCCTTGAGAACCCTTGACCTCCTGATCTCCCATTCTACAGAACATCAAGTGTTCTCTCAGAAGAAAGGCAGAATTGACAGAAAAGATGAAATTTGTGTTTGCAGTGTGTTGCATGCTGGACATTACTTTTTGTTTGTCTATATTTTGGACAACAATTTAGTTAATTTTTCACATAGTAATAGTTAAGTATTGTTTACTAATACAATTAATATTGTTTTATTACATGTGTATAATCTATTTATCCACTATTACCTTTTACTGTTGAGACTATAATATAATTACATTATTTTTCCTTCCCAACCCTTTCATATTCCCCTCTTTGCTCTTTCACATTCATGGCCTCTTTTTTCATTAGTTACTATTTGCATATAGGTATATACATGTATATTTCTAAGTATAACCTGTTCAGTCTGTACTTTGTAACTTGTAGTACATTTTCAGGGCTGACCATTTGGTACTGGATAACCAATTGGCATGCTTGTCCCTAGGGGAGACTCTTTTTTTTTTTTAATCTTAATTTTTTTTAAAGATTTATTTATTTATTATATGTAAGTACACTGTAGCTGTCTTCAGACACATCAGAAGAGGGCATCAGATCTCATTATGGATGGTTGTGAGCCACCATGTGGTTGCTGGGATTTGAACTCAGGACCTTCGGAAGAGCAGTCGGCATTCTTAACTGCTGATCTATCTCTCCAGCCCGACCATTTCTAAATTCCCTAGAAAGATAACCTTAGGATAACCATTCCCAGCCCCTAAGCCCAGGGAACTGGGACGACGACTCTTCATAACTTCTTCAGGCTGAATATGGGCATTGAGATATTTTTGAAGGGAGGGGAAGGTAGGGAAAATGGGGGAGTTGGTTGGCCTTAAGGAGGCCACACCAACAATTGTATTAGTCTCTGATGTCTGTGTCCTGACTGGATCTGGCTGAAAGTCCAAAACATCAGGAGTTCAAGCAGGTCAGTTCAGCATGTCTGATGAGGAGACTCACCAAAGCTGTATATTCTGTAATATACAAATCTCAAAACAAAATTTTAGTATCATCAAGATAAGTTTTTTGTTTGATTCTCTGGAATCTAGTCCTCTGGGGGTCTCCCTCTATCAAATCTGATCCATATTACTCTGGAAGGTGCACAGACTCTAATCACCTTTTCTAAAAACACAAAGACAAAACCTTTCTCCCAAATCAGCATATCCTTGAACCAGTAACCAGAAAAACCTTTATTTAGACCTCTCTCCCAGAGGAATAATATAGCCACAAAACTCAAAATCACACCCATTTTGAAAGTTAAAACAATCCAAAACAAATGAAGTAAAGTAAAATACTGTATGTGCCTATTCTTAGGCCTTTTCTATTTTGCCAAGCAGGATAAAAACCCGGGATTCCCATGAAGCCCACGTTAGACAGAATTTGAGTATCCTGTGAGGTGTGTTAGAGCAAACTATCTTCATACCGTCTTCCTGTTTGGCGCTCTGCCTAGAGCAGCCATCTTGTTAGACCATCTATCTGTTCGGCACTCTGCCTGGAGCCACAGACATTAATTTTATTAATACCTGTTATAATATCTATCTGTTGAGCTCTCTACTGGGAGCTACAGATATTATTAATACCTGTTTATAGCAGGTAATTATCACTGTCCTTTCTACTTGGAGTCAGTGACTAATTTTTCCTATCCTAGATCCGAACAGTGGGCGAAAATCCCCATGTGATTCAGACACAAATCTAGATATAAATCTTTCCTAAAAGCAAATAATACCAATTTTATAAATTCACAGTCCAATCCACCTCTGCTCTAAGAAGTGGGCAACTTCTATCCTCCTTTCCCCGACTCCGAGCAGCCTGCACTCCCCACAGCGGGGAACCTCAGGGTTGCTTTCTATCAGTTCCTGCGCTTAAGTCACACAACTTGTCTCAGCACTACCCAGCCACTCACTTAAAATAAATAAATAAATAAAACTCTAACTCTCAGGCTAGTAATCTTAAATTTCTAGTGGATTCTTGTCCAACACGTTGGTTTGCCACCTGTTGTGGGAAATATTAAAAAGAACGGCAAGTTCCCTCACTGGCAGGCCACATGGCTCCAGCGGGATGTTCTCATCTCAGCAGACTCTGACCCAGAGTTCCAAAATCTCTCCACCCAGCTCACTAAGTTCCCACTGGTGGGTCGTTACCACTCCAAACCCAATGCTTCAAAACCCCCACAGCCTTTGTGGTGCACATCTGGCAAACCCATGCTTTGCCACCATACCTCTTGAACCCACTCAAGCTGCTGCGTGAGAAAAACACCACACAAATTTAGTTCAGAAACAATCTTGTAAGCCATATTAAATCTAAATCCTCCGGTGGCAAATTCTGGTGGATTCGCCATTTAATCCTGAAGATACTAATCCGCATCTTGTCCTGTCACTATCCCTGTCCAAAAAGCCCCTCACTCTCTCCTCCTTCCTCCCATCCAGTCCTCCCTCTGTAGGACATTTTCTTAATCAATGATTGATGGGGAAAGGCCCAGCTCATTGTGGGCTGTTGGTTCTGAGATCTATAAGAAAGCAGGCTGCACACGCCATGGAAAGTGAGCCAGTAAGCAGCAACCCTTCTTGACTTCTACATCAACTCCTGCCTCCGGGTTCCTGCCTTGCTTGGGTTCCTGTCCTGACTTCCTTCAGTGATGGACTGTGATGTGGAAGTGCAAGCCAAAGAAACCCTGTCCTCCCAGCTTGCTTTTCAGTTTGCTATGACGGTGTTTCATCGCAGCAGCAGTAGCCCTAACTAGGACACCAGCACTCTGGTTTTTGGTTTGGGATTGTTTTGCTGTTGTTTGCAGATTTTTTTTTTTTTTTTTTTTTGAAACACGGTCTTTCTCTGTAGCCCAGGTAGTCCAGAAGCTCAAGATTCTCCACCCTCAGCCTTGAGAGAGCTGGGATCACAGGCGTGCACGACCACACTCAACTAGAATAAAACCTACGTTTTTATCATTTCGGTCTGGAAGTGCTGGGCGACCTTCTCTCCAGCTCCTCTTCTGCTTGTCTCAGCCCACAGAGCTTCCTTTGTATTTATTAAGCGGGTCAAACACACTCCCATTTTAATGTCCTTACAAATGCTTCCTTTAGATTCGACTGTTCTGTGTTCTCATCTGTGAGGTGTTAGCTCAGGGTCAACTTCTCCGAAGGTGGCAGTACTCTGTCAAGGTACTCTAGCTCTTGCCTTCAGTACTCAGGCCTTCTCTTACCTCTCGTGATGTTAGAGAGGTTAGAGTACAGCTGTCTGGCCCCTCCATCTTCTTTGCTCAGTTTTTCCAGAACCAAGGGACTGCTCCTGGCTCAGGCAAGTGTCATGGATGATCTATCACGGGAAAGATGTGAAACAGTAGAAGTCAACCTTAGGTTCAGTCTTTCTTTTTTATTGCGTATGGGTGTGAGCACAAGTATTGTGGTGTGCACGGAAGTCAGAGGGTAACTTACTGGAATCACTTCTTTCTTTCCACCATGCAGAGAGCCCCAGGGATTGAACTCGGGTTTCCAGGCTTGGCAGCTAGCACATTTACCCACTAAGCTATCCCCAAACTCGAGCCCTCCACTGTGGTTTGGATGACAATGGTCCCCACCGGCTCATTTGAATGCTTAGTCTCCACTTGGTGGACCATTTAGGAAGGATCAGGAGGTGTCTGATGTTGGAGGAGGTGTGGACTTTGAGGGTTCTCTGCCTCTATCTTGTGGATCAGATGCAAGCATTCAGCTACTTCTCCAGTGCCATGCCTACCTGCATACTACCACACTCCTTGCTATGATGGTCATGGAGCAGCCCTCTGAAACTCTAAGCAAGACCCCAACTAAATACTTTATTTTATAAGTTGCCTTGGTCATGGTGTCTCCTCATAGCAATAATACAGTGATTAAGATACCTTCTGTCGTGCACTCTGTTTCCAGAGCACCAATCACGCTCAAATCCTGAAGTCCTTTCCTCTCCCACGGACTCAGCCGAGCAGGTTCTTCTCCTTCCAGCAGGTGGCGATGTTGCCTCTTCTATTTTATTTTCCTCACACAGGACCAGGTGGTCTGGCTCTTCAGTAATCCTAGCACATGGGAGGCTGAGGCAGGGGGATAGTCTGTGGCCAGCTTAGACTACATAGTAAACTCCAGATTGGACTGGGCTGAAGAAAAACAAAAGTAAAATAAAAAAACAAACAACAAAATCACCCATTACCACCACCACCACCACCACCACGACAACAAAGGTAAAGCAGACGAGGGCGCGGGGACGCGGGACAGGTAAAGACAGCACACAGCTGTAATTGTATTTTTAAAAACTACAAACTTTAATCCCAGCAGTCAGGAGGCAGAAGCAAGCAGAACTCTGTAAGTTTAAGGCCAGCCTAGTCTACAAAGCTAGTTCTAGGCCAGCTAAGGCTACACAAAAAAAACTTGTCCCAAAAGTGAAAAAAAAATTATTTAATCTAAACAATTAATTAATTAAAAAAAACTCAAGACAATTCAGTGCTCAGGAAGCAGAGGTAGGTTACAACAAACAAACAAAAAATAAAAATCAAAGGCAAAGTAAAAAATATACAACACACAAAAACAAAGAACGCATACACTATTACCACCCACCACCAAATGTCAAGGAAGTCTTTCTTTTATTCTCACAGAAATTTCATTTCCTAAGTCCACACCATTTTAAAATTTCTATTATTTTCTATTAGTAGTATATGTGGTGTGTTCGTGTATGTGCGTATGCGCGTGTGCGTGTGGTGTGTGTGGTATGTGTATGTGTGTGTGATGTGTGGTGTGAATGTGTGTGGTATGTGTGTACGTCTATGTGCATGGTGTGTGCTATGTGTGTGTGTTGTGTGGTATGTGTGGGTATGGTGTGTGTGTATGTGGTATGTGTGTATAGTGTATGTGTGTGGTGTGTGGTATATGTGTGTGTTGTGTGGTATGTGTGGGTATGGTGTGTGTGTGTATATGGTATGTATGTGTGTGATATATGTATGTAGTGTGTGTATAGTGTGTGATATATGTATTAGTGTGTACTGTGTGTGTGTGGTATGTGTCTGTGATATATGTATATAGTGTATGTAGTGTTTGTGTGAGTGTAGTGTTTGTATGTGGTATATGTGTGTGGTATGTGATATATGTAGTGTGTGTGATATGTGTGATGTGTATGTGTGTGTAGTATGTGTGTGATATATGTATGTAGTGTATGTAGTGTGTGTGTGGTATGTGTATGTGTAGTATGTGTAGTGTGTGTAGTGTATGTGGTGTATGTGTGTCTAGTATGTATGTGAGGTGTGTGTGTGGTATATGTGTGTATAGTATGTGTGTGTTATATATGTGTATGTAGTGTGTATAATGTGTGTGTGTGTATGTATGTGCACACACGTGTGCATGCACATGTGAGCATAAGTATGTCCTGGAGTGCAGTTACAGGTCAGAGGACAACTTTCAGGGGTCGGTCATCTCCTTCCATCAAGGATCAAATATGGATCACCATCCTTGACACAAGCACTTTTATCCATCTGGTCATCTCCATGTTCCCGTGCTGAGGCAGGAACAGAGCTAAGACAGATTCCTCTTGGGAAGCTCTTGGCTCCACCCAAATACCCATCAAAGAGGGGAAAGATCCTTGTGAATAGCTTCCTTTCTGTGAAGGAAGGGCCCTCTGAAGGGCCTGTCTCCACAGCTGGCCTTTGGAATGAGTGGCGGCTGGAGGGTTGTCAGGGCTGTGCCCCTGTGTCTGTGGAGAGACTGGAGCCTGGGGTTGTCCTCTACCTGAGGAAGAGACTTTCTCTAAGTCTCCAGGGCACCTCTGACCTGGAGGTCAGAACGACTGAGTCTTTGCTGCACTTCTTAAGTCAGAAGAGATTTTGGTCCTGTCCTGACCTGCCTCTTGGTTGCTGCCACCTTTTACCTTAAGGTACTGGAGGCTTAAGACACATTCCAAAATTAAGTGGTGGGACTGTGATTGGGTCCAGGTCTTTCTACCTCCCAACTTTCATTTATCCCCAACTAATCACACACAGTCTGTAGGATTGAGCCTGCAAGTTTGGAGTCAAACAGCATTTTCTGAACTTTCTTCCCCCAATAACTGGTCCTCAGCTCCACTTTGCAGGCTTGGAGGGGTCGAAGGAGAAGACTACGTGGCCCCTGCTCGAACCAACACTGTCTTTCTTGGGGAGTCTGTGCTGAGATGGTCTAAGATGGTCATTTGCTGGCTTTGAGAGCTGGGAGATCAGCCCAGGCTTTCGGAGGGTTGATGTGTTTCCTACCTGTAACTGTGGGGGAACACCCATTATCCAGTTGCTTTACTAATGAAATGGAACTTTATTGCAGTGGATTAGACATTTGCTAACTGAAAAGCCCTATGCAAGCATAACAGGTTTCAGCTTCTGATTTTAAAAATCTAGGCCTCCAAGAGGAAATCAATATCCTGAAAGACCGGCAGGAAACGACCAGAAACTAAACTTTAAACCCATATCCAAGACCAGTGCCAAGCTTGTCTAGCCCCAGGCTCTCTCCTCCCCCACCACACCGTGAACACTGTAAACCCAGGGCAGAGAGAAGACTCCAGTGTCTTCGGTGTAGTGTGGTCTTCCTCAGAGTGCTCAGTCTTCCAGGATAGTGTGGGCCAAGCAGAGTCAAATGGAGAGATGAACAAGCTCACTTAGAGATACCAGGGATGAGAGGAAGTCTAACCTGTGTCTCCTGTCCCAGCCTCAAGCTCTCCCCTCCCTTCCCTTCCCTTTTCACAATACTGCACAACACCAGAGGTACCAAAAAGGCAAACTGGACTTTATTATAAAGTTGGCTACAAAGTCACCGCAGCACCACGAGGTGGCCACCTGGGCAAGCCTAGGCGGTCTGGCGGCCGGGTGAGTCCCGCACCATGTACACGCACTCGTGCAAGCACACGTGTGACGGCAGATCTGCCTTCCTCCATCGGAAAGGAATGTAGCGTCTCTTCGCGCCCCCCACCCCAGGCGCGGGGCGCAAAAGTCACAGGAAGGGCCGCCAGGGCGGCAGAGTCCGTCGGAATTGAAATCCCGTTACTGGTTTGTAGAGAATTCTACGTGGGTGTCAAGAGCCCCTCAGGGCACAGGCTAGCCCCAGGTGGGCCATGCCTTTCCCCCACCAAAGCCCAGGGGTGGCTTGGCCCCTAGGAGTGGAGAACTGGCCCAGGCCCATGGGGCAGCGCGGTGGGGAAGTGAGACTCCCCCATTTTCCGCTTGAAATCCATTCAAGGAAGCTCACTACGAGTGAATACAGATTGAAATGGAAACTGGGATCGCTCGAAGTCCCTTGATTTTAAAAAGTTGCTCCCCTCCCTTTCCCTCCCTCCTCCCCCCTAAATCCTTCAGGGCCTGGAGAATCAGATATATCCCCCTCTGGCCCCCAGAATCCCCCCAACAGTCCCGGGGGGGTGGAGAGCGGCTCCACGTCTTGATGACAATATGCCATACTTGACGACGTTAAGTCACAGACTTATTCAAAACGTTGGTTCCCCTCCACTTCCATCTGTGGAGGAAGAGAGAAAGCGAGAGAGAGAGAGAGAGAGAGAGAGAGAGAGAGAGAGAGAGAGAGAGAGAGAGAGAGAGAGAGAGAGAGAGTTAGTTAAGCTTATTAAGTAAAAGGATCTTTGGGCTCAGGCTGTGGTACAATATTGCTATATTCTATGGACCTCAAATGTATTAGCCAAATGAAATGATTCCCAGGATGTCAGCAGATAAGAGGCAATATGAAAATATGGAACGAAACTGTGGCCACAGCTTTGGACAAACAGCACAGGGCCACCAGAATGGAACTAGGGGCTTGACACTGTTCTTTCTCTTAATTTTAACCAATTGTTGCTCTGTGTCCCCTTTAGGGGGAAGCATCAACTTCTATCAATTTTTGTGCGACTTAAAGTTTCGTTAACTCTGGGGTCTTGATTATTTTTGTGTATAAAGTGGGGGTGTTGTCTGGTCTAGGTCTCTCACAAGCTTTCAAGCTTTTGCCTTGGGATTGTCTATCAAGTTATCCCATCTCACCTCCCCCGCCCACCAGGTCTACTCATCTTTCACACAAAGCTTTGTGTGAAATTCCTACCTCACTACTCTCTTTAGTAGGGGGTGATATTGTTCTCTTAATAAAACAGAGTTTCAGAGCAGGGAACTGATTTACCTAATCTATGCAATGTCTGATTAGAAGTCAGGGCTCCTGGACGTTTAGGCTAGACTTACCTTCATGGAAGCTGTCTTGAACTTGGCTCTGGAGTTGATGCAACTCATCAGCAAACCCTTCATAGGGGAATGTTGAGACACCTGTCTCAAAGGCGGTTTCATAGGTGGCCAAGTCCTCCAGGAAGCTGTGATCTTCTGGGGACAGGTTGTTGCAAGGTGACAGGGTCCCTCCTGGGACCTCTGCCTCAGGATCCCCTGAACCCCATTCCCCATTGGGGTCTGGAGTAGAAAGATCCATGAAGATGTCTTCCACTGGCGTCTCTTCCAGGAATAAATTATCAGGGTCAACCAGGAAGTCCAGCTCCTGGCATTTCCAAGGTTTAAGGTCCAGGCTAAGCACAGGGGGTCCAGCCCCTGACAGGGACAGGTTAGGGTTCAGGGGCTCCAGCCCTCCAAGTGGCTCCAGCCCCCCAGTGCCAGCCTCAGCTGAGAAGGGCCTGTCCATGCCCTGAGCCAACTGGCTGATCTGCTGGATGAGACGATCTATCTCAGTTTGCTCTTTCTCTGTGTAGTGGAAGAAACTTTGCTTGACTGGAGAGGCCTCAGGTGTGAGCAGGCCTTCAGGCACCAGGGGAACGTCCACAGAGAGGGGGCCCCGGAGCTGAGCTAGGGCCAGGAGTGTACAGTCCCCATTACCAGGGCTGCTAGGACTTGGGGGCAACTTCTCATAGAGAAAACTGCATCCCTCCTGGGCGAAGTAAGTCTTGGTAGGATTGGGGCTCAGTTGCTCTGGGAAGGTTTGGCTGGGACTGTTCAGATGAGCCTGGAATGCTGTGCTGGGAGGAGTCAGCTGTTCATGGGTGGGGCTACCCAGAGGTTCTGGGAATGTGGCAGTGCTGGGAAGTAGCTGGTCAGGGAAGGTAGAGGTGCATGGAGTCAACTGGTCTTCAAAGCTTCTGGCTGAGCTTTCAGTCAACTGTCCTTGTAGTGAACTGGTTAGTGGATCTGGAAAGGTTGCACTGCTGGGTGTCAACTGTTCAGAGAAAGTCACCGTGCTTGGCGTCAGCTGTTCTTGGAGAGAGCTGGGTGGAGGGGGCAAGTGAGTCTGGAAGGGTTCATGGAGGCTGAAGAGGAAGGCACAGCCTCCTGGCTGGTGGGGTGTGTAAGGTGGAGTACACACCAAATCCTTGCTCAGGTCTGCTTGGAGGGAAGGCTCAGGCCTAGCAGGGAATGGCAGGTAACTGAAGTCCAGCTCTTTGGAGGGTTGGGGAAGCTCTTCTGATGTTGAGATCACACCTAGTTCAGGAGCCCTGGGGAAGCTGGCACTTCTAGGAGTCCCCAGGGCTGGTGTAAAGAGTGGGTTAGAGCATTGCTCCTGGGAGAAGACATTCTCAGAGAATGAGGGTAGCACAGCCGGGGTTCCTAGGACATAGGCTGCCTGGGTGTCTTCAGAGTTTAGCTGCTGGCGGAGGCTCCAGGCTTCCGTGTCACTGGAGAGGAAAGAAGCAGCAGCTTGTAAGGGTTTGCTGTCGATTACCAGAGTAGTTTTCTTCGTTGTATTCCCTCTATGCTGACCTCGGCTCCCCCTCCCCTCTCTACCATATTGTATCTTACAGCTTACCTGATAGGGTAGTTATTGGCAGTAATAGGGCCTTCTGGACCTTCTGAGTATAGCATGCAGTAAATCCATGTCCAGCCTCCATGCTTGGCTTGAAGTCTCACCACCATTTCAGCCTGAATATCTCCACTTTCAGCCACTGGGGAGAAAAAGGGATACAGGATTAGAAGGTCCATCAAGCAACACTACCTACACACCCACCTTTCTTACCTCTACACTGAGTTGAGGGAGCCATGACATAGTCTCATCTGACTACCCTAACCTGTAGCTCTAGGCTCCCCACTTTGACCTTATCACCCAGTGTTTTCTAACTCCGTCCTATTCTTGCCTTGACTTCTCACCCTCAAGTTCACTCAGTAGCCTCCAAAACTCCTTAAGATCAGTTTGGACCACAGCCCATTCCTGGCCTGTCTCCCATGTTTTCTCCCAGCTTCCTGTGTTATTCACAGCCTCTCAGGACACTCACACAGGCGGTAGTGTTGAGAAGAAGCGTGGGCCAGGTCCTCGGGGTGTAGCAGTCCATACCATGATTTACAGAGCAGTTCGCTGCGCTCAAAGCCCAGGTAGATTAGGACACTGGGAAGGTGGAAATGATGAGGTCAACTTTCTGTTTTCCTTACTCAAAATGCATGCACTTCACTCCCTCCCATGTTCTCTGCCCACTTAAGCCCCATCCTCCCTGCCCTGAATCTAAGATCACAAATCTAAGGTTCCCTTCTTTCTGGCCTCCCTTCTTACTGGAGTTTGAACACTTTGGGCTTACCTTTCAGAAACATCCAGTAGGGCTAGGTCCTTAGCATGCCGGCTCTGGAACATGGCCAGGAAGAGAGAAGCAGGACCAGGGCCAGGGCCAGGGCCAGGGCCAGGGCGGGGTCTTGGCTCCAGTGGGGCACAGAAAGCTGTGAACACGGGGTTTCCTGCCCAGTAGGCCCCAGGTGGGTGAGCATGGAATCGACCTCGAATAAGCACCAGTTTGTTGCCTGCACTCTGGCGCCGGAGGGACTTGGAGGTGTTGAATCGACAACGGAAAAGGCGATCTAGGTGAACAAAAGGAAAAATTGACTAAGAAGGTGGGCATCAGAAGAAAGTAGATGGCTGGAGGAGGGCAGCAGAGGAGTGGACTGAGGAAGCAAGAAGAGGTTCTTACCAGTATCCAGAGCAGAGGGCATAGTGAGCTGCTGGCGCACAGTGAGATGGTCAGCAGGGTCAATGATGTCGTAGATACTGTCACCCTGGGCAACCAAGTCCACCTAGAAAGGAGAGGTGATCATTAGTGAAGGCAGCAAGAGCCAATCTGCAACCAATGATTTTTCTTAGGGCAGAGTCCCCACCCCGGCCTCCAGGAATTCTGTTTTCAGTAGTGAAGGGCTCATTTTATCCCACATATGCCCCAACCTGAGATGCAAGGACTTTCAGTACTCACCATAGAGTGGCCCAGATGCTCGCTCACACTCTCCGACAGGTATAGCAACTTCCCCTCAGCTGTGAACACAAGCAGAAATCCAGGTAGTGCTGCCACGATGTCTTCAAGCTCTTGAGCAGAGAGAAGCCCCGTGGGGCCAGCCAAAGGAGTACCTGTAGGGTGAGAAGATGTGGTGAGTCAGGATTAGATTCAGGGACAACACCAAAATGAAGAGAATATGTTCTGAGTCTCAGAGAAGACACAGGAAATTCCCATAGACCTACTTCTGTAAACACCTGTTGACCCTATTCTTGTAGATCTTGGCCAGGAGACCTGTTGCTAAAACTATCTAGCCAGGGAGCCCCTGGACTTCCAAGCCTGGTAGGAACCTCAGCAGCCCTCAGCTGTCAGCACTGCGGACAGAGCTCTCCCGAAAGAACTCGGGTTCAGCACTGCGGACAACGCCTTGAGGGGGGTCTGTGGCCGTTTCAGCACCACGGCCAGCACCAACAAGGGTGATGGCTTCAGGACGTCGGACAGCGCTCCAGAAAGCCTAGAAAGACCCTCTCAGCATTTTCTAGCACATGCTACTCTTCCCCATACTTTGCCTTTGCAGGCTTTCTCTGCAGCTTGCCAGGCTTCCTTCTGTACACTCCCCGGATTCCTGGAGTGCCTCTGAGGCAATGGGAACTCGAGCCATTCTGTTTTAACGCTCTATCTCCCACAAATCCAGTGCTAGGACTATCGTTCAGGCTAGTCTAGATGGAGCTCAGAAGACAAAGTAGGAAGTCCAGGGTCCCTTCAAGTCCCCTCTCTCCACAGGCTTCCAGCACGCTGTCCTAGACAAGCGGCAGTTTTAGCGCGTTCCCCCAGCTCCTTCATCCCTGGTCCCCATCAGCTCTGGTCTCAGGTAGCCCAAGCTCGCTCACCTCCAGCAAAGAAGACACCCTTGCGAGTGTAGATGCAGGCAAGACTCATGATGTGCAGGTAGGACAGCCGGACCTTGTCCGCTTCAGCCAACGGCAGCAGTTCCTTGAGGTTCCGAATCTCGGCGTTGATCTGGTCGCGGCGCGCCTTGGAAGCGCCCTTGGTGGAACGGTACATGACTGCCGGCTGTGGAGCTCCAGCTCCGGCTCCCGAGCACCTGCGATCCTTTCCCGATGCACCGGAGGCTTCCTCTTCCTTGCTTCCCGGTCTTTTCGCTCAGGCTCTTGCTCGCTCTCGCTCCACTCCTGGGCTCCGCTCGGCAGCGCTGCCCCCCTCGCCTGCCTCGATCCGCCTTATATAGCTCCTGACAGGCGTGGGGGGCTCGTTTTAGAGACGGGGGGGGGGAGCGGGAGGCGGGAGGCTGGGCTAAAGCAAGCTGCAGCGGGAGCCACTGGCTGGGAAGGGGGGGTACTCCTCCTCCCTCCCTGGCTTCCGACGTCATCCTGTGACGTCGAACGGGAGAGGGAGGGGGCGGGGGAAGGGGGGAGAAGGGAGGGTGCGGAGGGGGCCGGCTGGCGAGAGCTGTGCAGAGCCAGGAATGGGGTGCAGGGATCCAGGTTTTCCATTATATTCTATTGGAAGGAGGAACAGTACATGGGTTAGGGTGGTCTGAAGTCCTTTTGAGTTTATAGAAGGCAAGGAGGGGGCTGCTATCAACATTGATGTTTTCTAAGGAGGCAAAGGATGAGAAGGGGCTTGGTCCTCTGCCAATTTGCCATCACCTGCCAAGTAGGGGTCAAAAATCACACGAGGGACTTTCCTTGGCTTTGGGGGCAGGGCTAGGTCACAACTGGGGGTCTTTTCTGGGGGTCTATTCAATCTGAAAGTCCCTTAGCCAGTTTCAAATAAATAATTCCTTCTTCGCCTCCATGCCCTGGCCCGAGGGTCTAAATCTCCGGGATAGAGTGGAATGGTGGTCCTGTGGAGAAGAGACCACCCTAATTCGGCCTTGATCCTATTTTCTTAGCAGCACAAGAACACAAACAACTCCCCTGTGACCTGCAATAATTCTTTTTTCCTCTATTAGTTAATCTTAGCCACCTGTCGGGGAAACTGAGGCAGAGACCCAGGGCCCGGTGAGGATCTGGATGTGTATTTGAACCTCTCCCACGATCCCCTCCCGCTTGCCAGCCCCCAAGGCGAGCTGTTCCCCCCCACCCCCGCCCTCTTGCGAGCCCCAGTCTCTCCGGCGGGCTGGGGGCGGGGGCGGGGCCGGGGGAATCCCAGCTCCATATTAGGACAGGAATCCTCCGGCGGCTGCGGCGGCGGCGGCAGCGGCGGGCGGGGCCTACCGGCCTCCGCACTGCTCTAGAAAGCTCTCCCCACTGCTTCAGCCGGGAAGAGGGGGAGGCTGCCAAGTAGCCAGGGTCTGCTGGGCCCTCCGTGACTGCTGCACCTACCCAGTACCCTTTAGTTCCGCCAGAGTACCCTCCCCATCTCCCTCCAATTCTTGCCCCATCTTTAGCGCCAGGGCTCCTCGTTCAGTCTGTGTACTTGTCACTGTGTGAGCACCTTTCCTTTTTTTTTTTTTTTTTTTTTTTTTTTTTTTTTGTCTACCTTCGGTGAGCGTTGGGCAGTCTGTCTCGGCTTTGTGGACCGCCCCCCACCCTACCTCTGTAATTTGCACCTTTGGTTTAATCGCCTGTCATGTCAGGCTTGTCTGTGTAGTGTGGCCTTTGCATTACCTTCCCCTTTCTTCAGTCCCTTACATGCGATTGCTGTCTACATAGGGCATGGGTGCCCTTTTTTATCCCGCAACCATTTCCCAAAGGACTAGAGAAATTTTTTGCCTGAAATCTCATTTAGAGTAGGAACATATAAAAGCACTTTTAGAGCTGGAAAAACAAGACCACTTAAAAAGTTGGGGAAGAGGCATAGAACTGGCTGCAGAAAGTCACAGAGGTAGAGATGAACTTTGACACCAAGGAGAAAAGTTTGTGGTCAAGAAAACCCCCGTTCTTCATGGAAAGGGGTGGTAGCAAGAGAGGCAGTGTGGAGTAAAAGCAGGGAGTATGGGAAGAGGGTGCTTTGGGGAATGGGACCATGGTTTAGAACTAGTCAACACTCCTAGCATGCTCAAGACTTGAGTTCAATCCCTAGTAATGCCAAGAGGAGGTGGGAGAGAAGGAAGAGAAGGAAAGGGAAGAGGTACATGGTTGTAGAGCCTCTAACCTGGTATTTTGTACCATTTTGGTACAGATAGAAAGCAGCTACATAAACAACTATGTAGCCAGTGGTACAGCTGAGATAAAGAAAATGGTGTGTGTCTGGATGACACTGTCTGCAACCTTTTTTTTTTTTTTTTCTCCGAGACCGGGTTCCTCTGTGTGCAGCCCTGGCTATCCTGGAACTCACTCTGTAGACCAGGCTGGCCTCGAACTCAGAAATCTGTCTGCCTCTGCCTCTCAAGTGCTGGGATTAAAGGCATGCACCGCTACTGCCCGGCTTGTCTCCAACCTTATGGATGACAGAGAAATGGTTTCTTCAGGATGTATGTATCTCTTGCACATTTCATCCTTATTAACTCTGATAGCCCCACTCAACAACAACTCCACCCAGGTTCTATTCTCTGCCCTTGGTTTTTGGATTCTCTTTCCATATCAAATTCAAGATAGAATTTCTATATTTGTTTGTTTCCCAAAGCTGAGGCTTTGTGTATGCTAGACAACTATTCTATCTCTGGGGCTCATCCCTACCCTGTCCTCCTCACAGACAGATGCTTTAAGCCCTGGCCAGGAGACACTCTTGCTATCTCCTCCACAGTAAGTTGCATATCTCTGCTGGGTCCACAGCTGGTCTCTGAGTAGACCTGCTGGGGCAGAAAAGGATGTCGCCGCTGTCCGTGGTGCTGAATGTTGCCTTGCCACTCAGAATGGCCATGGTTTGTCTGTAACATCAAAGCCTCGGGGTAGATGAGAATGGCAGCCCTATGCTGTCATCCTCCTCATTGAGAATACACATGGGCTATTTACAGGTGTGGGTGTCAAGACTCCTGGGCTCGGGAAGAAAATTGGGCTCAAGGGAAGAATCCTTGAATTTTTCCAGGAGAACAGACTAGGGATAAAGAACTTTGGAAGGGGAGAAGGGTCTAGAAAGGGACAAGAGAGGGGGTAGAGAAGGGATCATCTTAGCTTGACTACTCTGATTCAAGTTGGGGAGCTCTGTATGCCCCCAATGTCTCCTCTCCCTAGGCCAGCTCCCACTCCTCTTGCCTCCCACCTCCATGAAACTATTTTTAACTGTGCAGAACCAAAAATAGCCTGGCAGCAGCTTCAGGCCGTGGGAGAAGAGCTATTTATATCACCAGTGACGGTTCCGAAATAGCAAGCAGGAGGAGGGGGGCGGCTGGCACGCTAGAGAGCTCCTGGCCGCTGCTAAAAATACTGTCAGTGTGAGTCATCCTGGCCTGGCTGAGTCACCCCACTCTCCCCCCGCCCCCAAGCGGCAGGCGGCGGCAGCAACAGCAGTAGCAAAACAGAATTGGAAGTCTGAGATGGGGGAGGTATCACAGCCCTTGGTTATGGGAAAGTGGGCAAAAAATGAATTGGGAGAGGGGCTTTGGGGTGTGCGTGTGTGTATATGTGTGTGTGTGTGTGTGTGTGTGTGTGTGTGTGTGTGTGTATAGAAGCTATAGGTGGGGGTTACAAGATATTCACAGCCAAACTTACTGGGTGAACATGCAGCATTTGCAGCTCTGCCCTCCTGCTATAGGATACTTGAGCAACTGAGGGGGGAAAGGCGTGTGTGTGTGTGTGTGTGTGTGTGTGTGTGTGTGTGTGCACGCGCGCATGAGTGTGTGCACTTGAATGAGGCTGTGTTGCATGATCTGTGTCTGCATCCAAACCTATCCATCTGGATACACTTATCTGTCTGCCTTCATGTATCTATTTGCATGTGTTTTGTAGCTAGGGTCTGCATCCTGTGTGTTTACACATTTGCCAGTACCTGCATCTGTGTTTTTATTTGTCTGTTTTGTTTCTCTAAGTCTCTGCCTTTCTGTGTTGCATGCAGTTTTGTGGCTTTGCTTAATGTATTTGTTTTATAACTCTCTGTGTGTCTATGTCCATATATGTGTCTGCCTTGAGCCTTTTCTCACAGAGATAGATGGTTTGTATTGATTGCATGCTTCCTGAAACTCACTGCACCTTTGGTTGCCCACTAGGACGCCATTTGTTGCCTTTTGCACCATCTATCCTTTGCTCACCTCTCTCCACCAAACATCTTTTTTTTCTAACTCTTAGCCTCTAATCATTTGCAAAGGCCTCTTTGCTGCACACAATCTCTGCAATGGAGGAAAACAAGTTCATAGGAATATCCTTTCTCTGGAACCATCCAGAATCTTCTCTGGCCTGCAGGAGTAAGTGGTTTTCCATCACTCCATATTTGGGGAGCTGAGAGAAGGGCTTTCTTTAGTTCTAAAAAAAAAATGCTGGTGTGGGCACAGGCATGTGCAGCACGCACACACACACAGACACACAACTGAGAGAATGAGAGAGAAAAATATCAAGGTCCCTTCTTTACTGAGCAGAGCTCGCATCTGTTGCCATGGAAACCCACCCACTCCTTCCCCGAAAAACCACCAAGAAGAGGTGATGGCATCACGAAGGGATTGGCTGATTCCTTTCTTTATTTTTTTCCGAAAAAGGCCTTTTTATAGCGAGAGCAGACCATGAAGTCCTCTGTCCCTCTCTTCATGGCTTTATTGGGGCTCTAGAGGGGCATCACCCCTCAACCTCTATTAGAGAAATGGTGCATCATTTTCAGAGATTTTCCAGGAGGAAGACCTCCTGAGGAGTTGGAATGGAGGATTCGATTCTTAAGAATGTCATGGAGACTCCTGGCTCCTTTTCTCAAAAACTGGAGCAAGGATGTTGACAGGGGACTGTCGGCATACATGTGAATTTGTCTGCACAAGTATACCTATGGGTAAGGGACGGAAGGATGAAGCAGAGGAGAGGGAGGGGAAGGGGAAGAGAGGCAGAATGACAGTGCTGAAGGATGCAGCACTCTAAGACCATCTGAGCAGATGAGCAAGATGACAACTTCCACTTTATGATGCAGTGGGTGGGGCTGCAGGTTCCCACTGGACCACAGCTGTGGCTGCTTTGTGGAGGCTCCAGGGAAACTGGGACCAGAGCTGAATGTTCTAGGAGATCTCAGAGCTTTCTGTTCCTGACTCTGATCTCAGCCTGAGTCTCAAAGGCCTCTCCCAAGGCCTGGCACCAGCCACTGCAGCCCTGGTGCTCCTGTAAGTGAACTCTAGCACCCTGCCAAATGCCTGGATGGTGGAGACGAAGAGAGAGATTCCTTGTTTCCTCCTGTGCTTGGCTTGTTCCAGAAATGGGGTCACTGAGGACTGCACCTTAGAAAGACAGACCAAGAATCCAACTATAATAAAATATTTGTCTCCATCCAAGAAGGCTACTGTCACCTTCAGCAGACAAGGATGTGGCCTTGTGTGCTAAACTTAATGCCACTCAAAGGGATAAAGAGACTTGCTCTGATCTCTTAGACACTTTTTTTTTCATTTTTAATTTATCACATGAGGAGAACACACATGTGTCATGGTTTCTGTGTGTGGAGGTCAGAGGTTAACTTGCAGGTGTCAATTCTTTCACTTTGATACACAACCTTCCTAGCCACCCTATCTGCTCCTCTTAGATATTGTCTCAGGACTAATGATTGACATCATTACATTCATTCTATAGTCGATGAGGTTAAGATTAGAAATGAACAATGACTTAAAGTCACAGGGCTCTGGCAGTGCCATGTGCAAGCTTCACTCTTTCCTATTCAAACTTGCTACATAGAATGAGATTGGGACCTATACACTATAGCCCCAAATAAAATCTGTCCGCTGTTTCTTTTCATAAATGAAGTTTTACTGGGACACATTCAAACCATTCATATACTTATGGCTGGTATCCATCTTCACACAGCCACAGAGATAAGTGCAGAAGGGACCAGAGCCCACCCAGCCCAAACATCTACCACCTGACCCTGGACACAGAAGCTTGCCACCCTTAGAGCAATAAAGACATAACTTCCCCTCTCTCTTTGACTTCACCAAGTCTCCTCTCTCTCTCTCTCTCTCTCTCTCTCTCTCTCTCTCTCTCTCTCTCTCTCTCCCCTCTCTCTCTCTCTCTCTCTCTCTCTCTCTCTCTCTCTCTGGAAAGCTCTCTGGTCTCAGAAAAAATGAGCTGTCACTTCCTCTCTCTACTCTCTTTACCCATCTTAGGGAGAAGAACTTGGGAAGTCCTTCCTAACATCTAGCCTTCTTTGTAACCATGAATATATGGTCTCCCCATGCAAGAATGATTGTGCATAACCCATTCCCATGACAACATGAGTGCCACTTGACAATGAAAAGACAGGTTACCCCATTTCATCATTAGTGTCTTGGGCTTGCATGTTGGGAAGACAAATTGTCCCATATTGGAGGTTAAGTTGTAATCGGGAGGACCAATTTTTCTTAGAGGGAAAAATGAGCGTATTATATGATTGGTGCCTCTAGTCTGATCCCAAGGGATGAATATACACCTTCCCAGAGAGGGTGAGAAACTTGCTCAGAGTCACACAGCCAGAATGAGATGAACTCAGAATTAAAACCCATGTTTGTTGGCTTCCACGTTCTGTTTTCTTTTTAAATCTAGATTTTCTTAATATGTTGTTCTTTTAAACTGATAGACTTGCAGTCTCATAAATGTCTTCCAGAAGGTTCTCTGGCAGTCCCCAGTCCCGTGTCTATGGTATACCTCTTATGCAATGGCAAGCTAGCCCTCAGGTAGTGCTGGTTTGTGCAGCACTGAGCTGGCTTCAGCTGCGTCTCCACAGGCTGTTTTCCTTCTCCTACGGCCTTTTCATTGTGTGATCACTCCCTCAATTCTACTCGCTCATGGAAGCACTCAGAACATTTTATCTATTTATGGTTATGAAATCAACAAATCTCCTGTGAAGAGGGTACACGCTGCCACCCACGCATAGAAACGGCCAGAGCCAGGGGAGTGGGCAGAGCAGAGGTGAGGGACAAGGAGGGATGGGGTGGGTAGGAGGGAGAGACTGGAACCTGGCTGGGAGAATTGAATGTATCTAGGCAAGGCTCGAGGACAGGTCTGCTCCAAGAAGGAGAGGAAAATTAATCCATGGACCACAGTTCAAATTCAGACCAGGGACCCCACGTGCCTCAGTGGCATGAAGATAGAATCCGAGGGTGTGGTCCTTGCCCTCTAGATCTGCCCTCACATGCTCATGTCTGTGACTTTTCTCAGCAAGGGAACTCTGTCTCGCTCATCTTCTAGTGGTGACTAGCAGGCCTCCTCTGCCCTCACATCTGACCTGTGCCTCTTCCTCCATGCACATTTTTTTTTTAAAAAAAATTTGAGAAAGAATCTCATGGATCCTAGCCCAACCTCCGCATACATAGCAGAGGATAACCTTAAACTTCTGGTCCTCCTGCCTCTACCTCTCAAATGCTAGAATTACAGGTGCCTGTTTTGTCACCACATTTGCCAGTCTTCACTGTCATGCTGGTTCCTTGCCCACCACCCCCACCTGGACCTAAGGCTGGCCACCATATTGCCAGCATCCGTCACAGGGATGGGCAGGAGTCGGGGACTGAGGGAATGGATGTCATGCTCAGTACACACAGCTGTGGGATGAATTGAGGCCAGCCTCTCAGATGGATGGTGGCCATGGGGGTTGGGGGTGGGCATGGAGACACAAGCTTGGCTTTAACACCATGGAGCTTCCACACTGATAAGAGGAAGACAGTACCAGCAAGCCATCTGAATGAGATGCTGTCATGAAAGGGGCATCTGGGGTACTTGGGGGCTGAAACATCGGGAAGATCGAGCCTAGGGATCTGGCAGTGGGATTCCTAGGGAGGCGTGTTTGAGCCATGTTGCTTGGGGGTATAGTAGCCAACTGACCAACTTGGCTGTGCTGGGTGGGTGGGTAGGATGGGATGAACAGGATTATGATCTCATGACTTTATAAGGTGTGGTGGGTAGCAGGAGCCAAGATAAAAGCTAACAATTAATTAAATGGAAACAAGGCAATGTAGTGGGGGAAGGGAGCTGAGGCTCTTTTAACCAGCAGATATGGCTGCAGGAGCTGTTCTATGAATGAGCCTGAGATGAAATGTCCAGGCTTAGCTTCTACCCATCAAGAATGTCAAGAAGTGAGGAGCAACCTTGACTTCCTCCAAGGCTGCACTTGGGGACCTTTTCCCTACCCTGCCTCCTTCCTCCCCTTCCCTCTCTTCCCCCTTCCTCCCCTTCCCTCTCTTCCTCCTTCCTCCCCTTCCCTCTCTTCTTCCTTCCTCCCCTTCCCTCTCTTCCTCCTTCCTTCCCTTCCCTCTCTTCCTCCTTCCTCCCCTTCCCTCTCTTCCTCCTTCCTCCCCTTCCCTCTCTTCTTCCTTTCTCCCCTTCCCTCTCTTCTTCCTTCTTCCCCTTCCCTCTCTTCTTCCTTTCTCCCCTTCCCTCTCTTCCCCCTTCCTCCCCTTCCCTCTCTTCTTCCTTTCTCCCCTTCCCTCTCTTCTTCCTTCCTCCCCTTCCCTCTCTTCTTCCTTTCTCCCCTTCATTCTCTTCCTCCTTCCTCCCCTTCCCTCTCTTCAGCCACAGGCAGCTTCTTCCAAGGTGGGTCTGCAGCCCCTGTGCACACATGCATACCCCTTGCCTCTCTCTCTGCACCTGATTCTCATTTTCCAAAATATCTTGGCTCAAATGTCACTCCAGAAAGTCTTCTCTATTGGGTCAAATCTCCAGCTATAGGTCCCCAGGTTCCCTATGTATCTGTTACCAGTTGTGATGGTGACAATTTTACACTTTATTCCATTGATGAGTTTGGCCACCGTCTTTTCTGGCTTGTATTGGAACCCTCTGCATAGGAGTCATTGCCTATGTCTGCCATCAGCTCTGAGCAAAGTATTCCCTGTATATTTGTTAAAAAAAACCCAAGAAGATAGAAAGAGTGAAGATAATTCTTCTTGGTGAAGAAAAGGCTAAAAGAGCATGGTTTGCAATATTCAGAATGGAAGAGCCAGTAAGAAGGGATTGGGGGGCCAGCAAGATTCTAATCAGGTAAAGGCACTTGCCGCCACGCCTGACAACCCGACCTCAATCCCCAGGACCCTCATGGTGGAAGAAGAGCACTGACTCCCAGAAGACCGCCACACATAGACCTCAGCACACACCCACTCACATGCATGTACACAAAATAAATAAAAAGGCCATTAAAAAGTTGAAAAGAAGGGGCCGGATAGATAGGATCTTCACATAGAGGCTGGAAGACAGCCAAGGCAGGGTAGGCAAGAGGGTGGCAACTGAAGGGAGGTCTTGCCTCCATTATAGACTGTGACACTGGTGAGGCAAGGAACATGGTTTATCATGCCTCAATTTACCAGTGTATTAAATAGAGATGTGAAGAGGATCATAAAATTTGTGTTAAAGCTTTGACCCAAGAGCCAGGTGAACTAATTTGTCAAAACACTCAGAACAAAGCCACAGGCAGGGGTGGGACAGAGTAAGTGTTGGAGAATGCAAGGGCAATGGCCATTATCTTAAGGAAAATATCGTTTGAATAAAGTCAAACAGAAGTGGCTCCCTGGGTTCATGGCCCTGTGTCTTCCTGCAGCCTTGGTCTGTGAGTGCCTTATGGATGTACTGTTCTCCAAATAAAAAGAACAGAGAAGTCACTTAGCCTTGGGGAAACTGAGGTATGCACAACTAGTGACCCTGAGGGTCTGGGTTCAGACCCTTCCTGTGTATCAGTGGGCATCCCATATCCCTCCAGTACAGAACAGAACATCCAAGACCAGTCCCAGTGTGTTGTTCTTCAGGAGTCAACAACTGCAGTCCTTGGCCATCTGTCATGGTCTTGGCCATCTTTCATGTTCTTACCCAGCTTAAATTCTGGCTCCTGTTTCTTCAAAGTTGCCTCTGACTGGTCCCTCCTCACTTCCTCTTCTACCTAGGTACACACAGACCTGCAAGCCACCACAGGCTGAACCTTTATACTTGTCTGTAATATCACCTGAGTGCATCCAGTGGCATGGAGCTTACAGGTGAGCAGATGCCCATGCCTGTGTGTCTGGTGTGGGGATCAGCTCATTTAGAACCCCAGAGCAGGCATGACATGTGAGCTGATCACTCCTATCGGCCCTAGGTATGCAGAGGAGGCTTCTTCAGGAAGGCTAAGAGAGGCCAGGAAAGACAGAGGGGTTTTAAAATTCAGGAGATCAGCCGGGCGGTGGTGGAGCACGCCTTTAATCCTAGCACTTGGGAGGCAGAGGCAGGCCGATTTCTGAGTTCAAGGCCACCCTGGTCTACAGAGTGAGTACCAGGACAGTCAGGGCTACACAGAGAAACCCTGTCTTGAAAAACAAAAACAAACAAACAAATAAAATTCAGGAGATCAGAAACAATCAATAGGCCCGGTCCAGAGTCAGAAAGAAAACCTTAGGAGCAACCAAGAAAAGACCCCAAGAGCAGAGAGCTGGGGACGCCCCCACCCCTGCAAATGTTGCAACCACAGTTGGCTGAACCATGGCAAGAAGCAGAGAAGCAGCTGTTCTGGCCTGTTGCTGGAGAAGCTTCTGGAACTAGGAAGAGATGAACACTGTGTGGGGGAGGAGGAGACACCAGGAAGCTGCGGAGGAAAGGGCCATCTGGTGAAGGGGAAGCTCCTGAATGGCCCAGCCCTGGCTGAGGATTCCTCTGCCAAGGATTCAGAGATCTGGGATGAAGAGGAAGTTAGCTTAGCCTCAGTGCCAGCAGATTGTGTTTGAGGCAGAGTCCCAGGCAGAAAAATCATGGATTCTGGGCCTAACTCTGTTCACTGGGGATATCATGCAAGCCCCTTCTCGATGGGCCTCACTCCCTCTATAGCAACGTGAAAGAGCATCAGAACACTGGCCTTAAAGGATCACCCTCCTGTGTCTGGCCTCCCGAGCATGTCCTATCCAGATCCCACTTGGCCCCTTGCCCCTCAGGCTTTGGAATTTGAATACTTCAATACTAAAACCCAGTTTCAGGAGGAGTCAAGCCCATGTGCACAGTGCCAGGGTCTGAAAGGGCTTAACGCCTTCCAGGGGACCGTGCCTCTCGGCTCCGGATGAGCAGAGTCACCTGGGATTACTGAACAACAGGACTGTCTGGACTTGGGAAAATGAGTACTTTCTGAGGGGGTAGCTTAATGGAAAGCAAGCAGTTCATTGACTTTCCCTCCTCGTTAGATCCAACCCAGCCAGGGTCATTCTTACAGGTCTGTGCCTACTTCATCAGGGGACTCACCATTGGAGGAATCTGATGGGGTCCAAAATGCACAAAGCAGACCCCTGGTCATCCTCAGAGCGGTCTGCACAGCCTGTGCCTGAAGTAACTACCATCTGCAGTTTCCTTAACTTCGGTCTTGTGGAAGGAAGACAATCCTCTCAGCATGGTCCCTTCGCCAGCCCAAACACCCATTTTTCAGAGAATCTCAGAGGCCCAACTGAAGTGGGAGTTCCTTTGAGGTCATCTATTTTGGGTGACTGAGGGCTAGCACAGAGTAAAGTAACCCAAAGGCCATATCCACACTGGAGAAATAGATCCTGAAACAGGTCTTTGGTTCACACACAGCGCAGTGACCCTAAGTATTTTTCAAAAGCTGGACTCTGAGGTCAGGAGGCAGAATTCTGGGTTCTTATCTCAGCAACAAATATATTGTCTTGCCTTGTGACCTCCGCAAATGATGTCTCTTTGAAGACTGCCTTAGTTTCCCCTTTGTGCATTGACGGTGTGGCCCTGGCAATGCTTGCCCCTTGGAAGCACCATTCAAGCTCCATAGAGCTACACCCAGAACCACAAATGTTGATCTAGATCAGATCCACTCTGAGTCCCTAACCCTGGTCTAGAGTGGAGACCTGCAGATGTCTGGAAATTGCACATCTCCTCCAGAATGGCCAAGTATGTCATGTCCTCTGACAGGTTATCATCAGGACTGGGCAGAGGGTCCAAGGGGCTGGGTCCACATGGTTCTGGGGAGTGTCCAGTAGGGCCACATTTCCATCCAGAAGCCAAGTGGCCAAGTGGCACTTGCAGACAGTCTGGGAGAGGTTTGACTCCAGAAAGTTCCAGAGAGCTGGTGGGCTGCAAGATGCCCTCAGTGGAAGCAGATGTTTGTAGGCAGCAACCTGGCTGTCTGGTCATGAAGTCCACGGGATCCAGAAGCTTGTCCAGAATGGCCGTTGGTCCAGAAAACCCGCCTAAGATCTGGATGTTGCTAGGAAGAAAAGACAGCACAACTGGTACCAAGGTGGAGTTGCCTAGCCCTTGGCTGGGTGCAGGGCAAGGGACAAAGGGGAACATGGTACTATCTGTAGTTGCAGGTGACTGATCCAGGGCCAGGAAGCCAGCCAGGCTCCTGGGTCTCAGGCCTATACTCCTCCAGGAATTAGCCATGTGACTGTAGCCAATCATTACTCTTCTCTGTGCCTCAGTTTCCCTTCCAGTTTAATGAGAGAGTTGAGTTTTCCTGAGATCCCAATCTACTTTAGACTAAGCCCCAAGCTTAATCAGGAGGCTAAAGGGAGAGGCCCGAGGGCCTTGAGGTCCTCACCTGGCGTTGTCCCTCTGTGGCCTTGTCCGTAGTAGGATCTCCAAGCACGGATAGGCCTGGCATCTTGTTTGCTTCCAAGGTTTCTATAAGACAGTGTCCTCTGTTGGGGA
>NW_022196904.1:136410811-136420615 GCF_008632895.1 Mastomys coucha
GGGTTAAGGGCAAGACCTCCTCTCTCCAAGGTTACAATGTCCCCCACAATAGTGGAGGGCATTAAGATGGTCATTGGGTGGGGCGATGGCTTCGGGGGGCTTCCAAGGCCGGCCAGGACTCTACCGCTCAGGGGCGGGGGCAGCTCCTGAGCTCTGGCGAAGCCGCCACTCTGCCAGTTGCCTTAAAAAGGCGCCAGCGCGCGCGCATCAGCAGAAGGGCTGCGGCTCTCTTCCAAAATAGGCAAGAACTGGGAGGCCGCGAGAGAAGAGCTGCGAGGAGAGCAGACGTCACGCAGGGCCTCCCTCCTCCGGGCCACCCCACTCCGTCTGCATCACGTTGTCATGGCAACGGAGTGTCGCGGTTAGCAGATGAATGAGCTGCAGCAAGCAGATGAGTCCGCAGGGACGCGCGCCCCCTCCGCGGTCAAATAACAGGACTGCAGAGTGAATGTAGACACTACCGGAAAGAAAGAGTTCCATGACCCACCCATTCCCCACTGGTCCTACTGTGTCCCAGAGGCCTGGGAGCTATTAGGTCTAGGCATCTATGACCTTATGGTTCATTGCTCCTCTCTTCCCAGGGTTCCCCTTTCCTCAGTCTATTTCCCAAGTCTGCGGAAAACCTGACAGCCTGCCTCTTAGCGCCCCTGTGTGGCGGATCATGATGCTGCGGCAAGTGTTTGTAACTGGAGTTCTCGCCGCAGTTCTCTTGTGACTATGTCCCCCTCTGGCGTTCGCGCGGGAGAAAACACCAGAGCAATTTAATGAAGCTGTGGGGGAGGATTCATTGGTAATGAATGGCATATAGTACAATGGTAAGTGCTTTTCCATACTGCTTCATTTCATTCTCAAATCATCTCTAATGCAGATCACTATTATTGTTACCATTTTACAGGGGAGAAAAATCGAGGCTGAGAGAGCAGGCAAGTTTGCCCAAGAAACTACAGCATCAAGGAGCGATGCCTCCAAAATTCATCACAGAATTAAAAAGTGCTTGTGACCCTCTTACTTTCACATCCGCAGCCTCTTGACCAGCCTCACAGTCCCTTGGGATAAGCAAGATGGGACTCTTTAAATTATTCCCGTTTCGTCTCTAAAACTGAGACGTGAATGGCTTGCTGGAGAGGGTTGGAGCCCAGGTCTCTAGACTACTGATCTCAGGACTGGGGACAAGGAAACTGAATGAAGTCTATCATTTCTGTGAGACCTTACCCCTTAGGAGAGAGATCGAGGAGTTCTTCACTGGTAACACAAAGGTCTGATCAGAAGAGGGGCAGGGAACTCTGTCTCTTTCCTTCCTCCACGGAGAGCAATAATTGTGTATGTGCCACATGTCATAGTTTCGTGTGGTTGTTTTACAGTGCTACCTGCCTGCTTATCCTGCGTGCTCTACAGGGCCCCTCCTGCCATCGGGTGATACTTTGAGCAGACCTGCCTAGATACCAGTGGGTAACTCCTCTGGGCTGACACTTCCTGCACAGACACTAATTCTGCAAGGCTCTGGATGTCAGCAGTTTGTTCTGACTAGCTTGTATTTGGAGTGTCATCCAGTTTTGTTGTAAACTTTGGCCATGTGATTGGGGCCTTTATTATCTAGTTAGGTCTTGAAGTGGAGATTCAGAGAGAGGCAAACCCCATGCCTTCCTTGGTCCATCCCATTCTTTGTTAGGTTACCCTGCCTATCCTGGTACCCATTCTGTAGACCAAGCTGGCCACAAACTCAGACATCCACCTGCCTCTGTCTCCTGAGTGCTGGGATTAAAGGTGTGTGCCATCATGCCTGGCTCCTCCACTGTTTTTTAAATGTTATATTTAAAAAATATGTATTTATTTTTATTTTAAATGTGTGAATGTGTGCCTGCATGTGTGTCTATGTGTATGCAGTGACCATAGTCAGAAGAGGGCATTAGATGAAACTGGACAGTTGAGAGTCATCCTGTGGGTACTGGGAATAGAACCCTAGTCCTCTGTAAGAGTAGTAAGCGCTCTTAACCACTGAACCATCCTCCAGCCTGTCCCCATCTTATTATTTTTATTTTTTATTTATTGTTTAAAGATTTATTTATTTATTTTATGTATATGAGTACACACTGTAGCTGTACAGATAGTTGTGAGTCTCTATCTGGATATTTGGAAATTGGTTTTAGGACCTCTGCTCACTCCGGCCCAAAGATTTATTATTATTGTAAATAAGTACACTGTAGCTGTCTTCAGACGCACCAGAAGAGGGCGTCAGATCTCATTACTGGTGGTTGTGAGCCACCATGTGGTTGCTGGGATTTGAACTCAGGACCTTCAGAAGAGCAGTCAGTGCTCTTACCTGCTGAGCCATCTCACCAGCCCCATCCTATTATTTTAACTCTGTGCACTTAGGGGTGGCCAGTTCTCTCCTTCTACCATATTCTGGGGTCTGGAGATGAACTGCCAGCTGTCAGACTCCATGGGACCTTTCCTGGCTGAGCCATCTCACCTGGCCTTCTCAGGTCTCTTTCTTATAAGAGGGGCTTCCTCTCCAAGACCCTACAGACTGGCCATTTGACACTGCATCTTTAGACCTACGCTGTGGCCCACTAGATGCTGTCCAGTAGCATCAGGGGATTGTTTGTTGCCAGGTGATGTGGCCCACATTAGTAAGAGCCTGCATGCAAAAGAAAACGGAAAGAAAGAAAGTGGAGGGCTTTTCTGCACTGGCTCCACTCCTGCTGGGCTGCTGTGGGTCGCTGGTGTTTCTCCCTCAGACACAGAGCTCCTGCTAGGGACCCCTCCCTGTGGAACCCCCTTTCTAGGTTCAGGCCCAGATGATGTCGAAGGCATGGGGTATTACTAGTTTGGTCCTTGTTTCTCTAAGTGGGTACATTTGTTAATCATCTGTTTGCCCTTGGCATGCCATCTACTTTCCACAGTCCCCTGAATGGCGCCTTTCCCTACAAATCCTTCCTAATGGCCGCTTGGCTAGAACTGACCCAGATGTTCATTCCTGAATCTAAACAAAATAGCAAGGAACAATAGTGGTCAATGATTGTAGAGAAAATTACAGTAACGGAGCATTCATATATAAATCCAACATAGTCAATATTGCTAGAGAGAGAATGAGAAAATATGCAAAAGTTAAAATATGAAAAGATGGAGCTGGTTAGTGGTACATACCTTTGACACCAACAGAGCCACAAGCAGATGGAGTTCAAGGCCAGCCTCTTCTACACAGTAAGTTCCAGGACAGCCAGGGCTATACAAAGAAATCCTGTCTGGGGATGGGGGTGGGAGAAAAAAAAAGAAAAGATAAAAGATATATTGTTTATATGTGAAGTGACATCAAGAGCCAGGAGTGGTGACACAAACCTATTATCCCAGCACTCTGAAGAAGAGCCAGGTGAATTGCTGTGAGTCTGAAGCCAGAGCAGTTTACACAGCAATTCCAGAACAGTCAGGGAGATACAGTGAGACCCTGTCAAAAAAAAAAAAAAGTTTAAAAAAAGAAGGAAGGAAGGAAAAGAGAAGAAAAAGGAGAAAATAAGAAGTAAAGAAAAAAGAAATGTCGTGCAAAGCCCCGTGGGAGGAGAGGGATCCCATGAAGGGAGCAAAGACACAAACTGTAGGCCCTATGGTTCAAGAACACAGAAAGATGCCCATGCATCTTGGTTGGAGATGCAAGATGGCTAAGCAAGTAAAGGTGCTTGCTGCCAAACCTAATGGCACAAGTTTCATTCCCAAGACCCCCAAGGTGAAAGAAGAAAGCCAGCTCCCACGAGTTTCCCTCCGACCTCCACATGTGCACCCTGCCTTTGCAGGCATCGTCACACACACACACAAAACCACAAGACATAAGATGTGCCTCATGCAAATGCAAGGACACTAATCCAATCATTTAATACATATTTAGTCAAAAGCATACACAAGATAAACATAGGGTATGAACCAGATAAGAATCTTCACCCTTGCCAAGCAGTGGTGGCACATACCTTCTATCCCAGCACTTGGGAGGCAGAGGCAGGTGGATTTCTGAGTTCGAGGCCAGCCTGGTCTACAGAGTGAGTTCCTGGACAGCCAGGGCTACACAGAGAAATCCTGTCTGGGGGAGCCGGGGGAGGGGGGAGAAAGAAAAAAATCTCCACCCTTAAAGAATTAATGTTTTGATGGGGACAGGCAGACAAACCACACAATAGACAGAATATGTTGGATGCTAAGTTCATGGAAAAAGAAAAAAAAATAGAGTAAGATTGTAGGAGTGCAAATTTTGAAGGACATTTTATGTTTTGCCCAATTTCTTTCTTTTCTTTCTTTTTCTTCCTTTCTCTCTTTCTTTATTTTTGTTATGTCTAAGTTAGGGTTTTACTGCTGTGAACAGACACCATGACTAAGGCAATTCTTATAAGGACAACAATTAATTGGGGTTGGTTTACAGGATCAGAAGTTCAGTCCATTATCATCATGGTAGGAAGTTTGGCAGCGTCCAGGCAGGCATGGTGCTGGAGTTCAGCTGGAGTAGCTGAGAGTTCTACATCTTGTTCCAAAATCAAACAAGAAAAACTGAGTTCCAGGCAGCTAGGAGGAGGTTCCCAAAGCCCACAGTTCCTCCTAACAGCGCCATTCCCTGGGCTAAGCATATTCAAACCACCACATTCCATTCCCTGGCCTCCATAGGCTTATTCAGACATGTGAGTCTGGTGGGGGGGGGCACACCTAGCTATAGCATAATGCAAAATACATTTAATCAACTTCAAAAATCCCACAGTCTATAATAGTCTCAATAATGTTAAAAGCCCGAAATTCAAAGTCTCTTCTGAGACTCATACAATCCCTTAACTGTAATCCCTTAAAAAAATCAAAATTAAAAAAGAAGATCACATACTTCCAACATCATACAGGATATACATTACCACTCCAAAATGTCATAGTGAGGAAATACTGGACCAAAGCAAAACCAAAAACCAGCTGAGCAAATTCTAAACTCAGCATTGATGTCAAAGCTCTCTTCAGATCTCCAACTTCTTTCATCTTTGTTGACTGCAACAAACTTCTTTCTCCTGGGCTGGTTCCACTCCCTGTTAGCAGCTTTCCTCAGCAGATAGCCCACAGCTCTGGCATTTCGAATATCTTGGGGTCTCCAAGGCAACTTCAATGTTATAGTTTCTTGTTTCACTGTCTGGGATCCACACATGATCCTCTGGGCTCCTCCAAAGGGCTGGTGTCACTTCTCTAGCTCTGCTCTCTTTAGCACTCTAAGCTCAGGTTGGTCTACTCCACTGCCACTGCCATTCTTGGAGATCATTCCATGGTACTGGCATCTCCAATACACTGGGTCTTCTGCTGCAACCAGGCTTCACCAATAGCCTCCCATAGGCTTTCTTTATGGTGCCAAGCCTCAACTCCTTTGCATGACCCCTTCAGTCCTGGGCCATCAACTGCAACTGAGGCTTATGTGGCTTTATGTGGCCTCTCACAGTGCCAAGCCTCAGCTGTTCTTCATGACCCCTTCATGCCTTCAAAGCCAGTAACACCTGGGTGACTCTTACACATTACCAAGTACCACAGCAGCATGAGGTACAACCTTGGCCATCTCTGGAACACAGCTTCTTTGTGCTCTCAGAGAACACTTCCCAGAAGATTTCACCTCAGTGATGCTGGTCTCTTCTTAATCACTGCTAATTTCTTAGCTCCAGCTAACCAGCATCAATTGTCCCAGTGGTCCCTTCTATTTTTCATTCTAAAGCCAGAGCCACATGGCTGAAGCTACAGAGTTCTGCTGCTTGCTAGGGCTGGAACACGGCCTCCTTGTTCTATTACATTATCACCAGCTTTCTGTTTTCCAACTCCATCACTCCAATTTCTCTCTTTTAAATGTGAACGTTCAGTAACCTTTTGTTGATAAATACATCATTACCTCTAATGCCAAATGCATTACACAGCTTTGAGGAACCAGACCCCAGAGGTTGCATACTGGTTCAATCTGTCTGGCAAATCCAAAACTCATAAGATGGCACAGACCTGTAGCTGGAAAGATCTGTGGACAGAGCCTTGCTACAGAGCAACAGCACGAGAGACGCCTCTGGGGTGACAGAGCTATCCTTTGAGCTGTCATATTGCTTTTATGATCTGATGTATTTGTAAAACACTAATGGGCACAGGCAGCATTTGCTACTGTCCAGGCTGCTGCTGCAGCACGCTCAAAAAAAAAAAAAAAAAAAACCCTTCCTTTAAAAATTAAGTAATAAAACTAATGCCAAAAAGGTATTTTATTATATGTAGAATTTTTAGGTTTGCAAACATGTCTAACATGTCTAAGTGGAGACAGACTTGCAATCAATTCTGCTAATTTGATCACAATTGTTGGGACACATCTAGCCCAGACTGGCTTCAAACTTGCTATGTAGGTGTGTTAATCAGAGTTCTCTGAGGTCATGTGTATATGCATGATTAAACACATGCATACACACACACACACACACACACACACACACACACACACACACACACATGCACACATTCCAGTAGTGGTGAGTGTTTCAGCAGTCCCAGTCTGGTGATACAGTCCCTGAGGATTCCTGGAAAGTGGCTGAACTCCAGTCTGTGTTGGAACCCTAAACACATTGGTTCCGATTCAAGCAAACAAATACCTGAGCAACAGGATAGAGGAGCGGGCTGGCAGGGATGAGGCAAATGGGCAAAAGTCAAAGGCTTCCTTCTTCCATACGCCCTCTTATGTGGGCCACACTTTCTGGGAGTGGCCAAAATTTAAGGGGGGAGTGGTCTCCCTACCTCTAATAATCTAGTCATGAAAATTTCCTCTCACAATTGCCCAGGAGTTTTTAGTTGGTTTTTAGTTGATTCTAGCTGTGGTCAAGTTGATGTCTAAGATTAACCAACACAGGAGCCAACGATGGCTGTAGCTTCTCATCTGCCTGTTTCTACCTCCCGAAGACTGAGACCAGAGGCACGTGCCACCACACCTGGCTCTGAATTCAATAGTTTTATAGTTTAGATTAAATAAACCTATTGATATGATCCATTCTAAGTCCACTCTAAACCAAGCACAGTGCACATGCCTGTTCTCCTAGCACTTGGGAAGCTGAGTCAGGAGGTTTTGTGGTGAGTCTGAGGCCAGCCTAATACACAAAGTGAAACCCAATTTCAACCAGAAGGGAAGGGGGAGAGAGAGAGAAGAGAAGAGAGGCCCACAGAACTGGGGCTTCCTCGTTGCACCTGTACTTACTGGAGGGCAGGTAAGCTTATTGTTCAGCCCTAACTATAGCTGCTAACCAACAGGGCCGGCCCACTTTCTCCTTCACCTTCCTCAGTGGATTGAGCACAGTAATGTGACAGAGCAAAGGTTCCTCCATCTTGTCTCAGCTGGAGACATCTTTAATTTAACATGAAACTGACCAGCAACTTTTCCCATCTCCACCATGAACAATCCTACGGGAAAGTACCCACCCTGCTCTAAAAACTCAGAGTCAAAAATGCCCAGCTAACGGCATGTTTTTTGACGAATATTAAACAGCTGGCTTTCTCCACCACCCCCTTCAACTGCCAACCTGGGTGTGTTGTTCTGTGTTCTTTGCCTTTAAATGCTCTCTGTAAAATGCACTTGAGGGTGCTCTATGAGAAGTGTTTCTCTCCAGGCAGTCGCCAGCCAGCTTAGTACAGACTCTCAATTTAGATTTTGGTTGCGGTCTTTGGATCTCTACCACGCAACAGTAATAGGAGACACATCTATGGACCTATGGGCCATGACGTCCAGAACAAAATGCTGGCCCCTCCAGATGGATCACCAACCCTGGCACTATCTGGAGAGCACTGTGTGGTTTGTGCTCTGCCTGGCATAGGTTTTGACCCTACCTAGTATCAGGTGCATTCTGTCACCCGGCGTGTTCTAGCCCTAACTGGTGCTCAGGCATCTTTTCTCAGGAGGTGAAACACAGCAGTTTCATCTCAACCATTTTAAGCCATCAAATGCTGAACGGGTTTACTTTAAAGGACCAGCCCAGGCGTGTTAGTCAGCTTTGCATCAGTATGACAGAGGGCCTAAGATATCACCCATGTTAGTCAGCTTTCCATTGCTGTGACAAAGTGCCTGAGGAATCAGCTGTAATTAGGAATAATTTATTTTTGGTTCACAGTTGGCTCTTGTTTCTGGTCCTGTGGTGAGACAGTCATGATGGCAGAGAGAGAGAAGTGAAATTACTTAGCTCACAGTAGACAGGAAGCAGGAGAGAAAGAAGGAGCCAGCAAGAAAACAGACGCTTCAAGGGCACGGTCCCAGTAACTAACTTGCTCCAACTCCATCCGCCTTCTGAATCCCTCCCATCTCCTAGTAGCTCATTGTGCTAGGAATCCGCACACTGATCAGTCTAGTCCTGAAGTCAGAGCCCTTGTGATTCCATCTCTGAACACAGGTGCTTTGGGGAGTAAGCCTTCATTTAACATTCAGGTCATAGCAGCAACGTTCAAGGATTGAAGGTTATTTTAGCTCACATTTTCTGAGATTTTAGTCTGCATTCGCTTGGCTCTAGCTTTAGACCTGGGATGGCTCAGTGTGCTATGGTGGGGGCACATGGTGGAGGGGTGGGATCCCCTTCATCTCTTGGTAGCAGGGAGACAAACAGAGAAACACAGTAAGGTGCTAGGGTCCCAGAACTCCCTTAAAGGGCACACCCTCAATGATGTAACTCCGAATACAGGCTGGCCTCAAACTCAGAAATCCACCTGCCTCTGCCTCCCAGGTGCTGGGATTAAAGGCGTGTGCCACCACTGCCCAGCTATTTTCTTAATGATTTATTTATTTTTATTTATGTTTGTATGAGGGTGTCAGATCCCTGGAGTTACAGGCTGCTGTGAGCTGTCATGTAGGTGCTGGGAATGGAACCCGGGATCTTTGGAAGAGCAGCCAGTACTCTTAACTGCTGAGCCATCTCTCCAGCCACCTGGTATACCTTCCCAGGTCCTAAAGGCTCAGTTACCTCTCAATAAGGTGACCCAGGCTGTGACCACGCCTAAAGCACACAGGGCTTTGAAGGAACTCCTACCCTACCATAGCAACTTGCACTTAAAATCTAACTTTATTTTTTATCTATCTTTATTTTTATTGTTGTTTTATGAATATGAGTATTTTGAACATTTGCCTGTGTGTGTTCGTGTGTATACCATGTATGTGCCTGTTGCCCAAGGGGACCAAAAGGGCTGACTCCCACAGAGCTGGTTGTGAGATGCCTTGTACATTCTGAGATCTGGACTCCAGTCTTCTGCAAGAGCAGAAACTGCTCTAAAGCACTGAGCCCTCTCTCCAGGCCCCGAAACTGCAGGTTTAGAGGCAGGTCTGGTGGTACACACCAGCAACTCCACCACTTAGAAAGAGTTCAAGTTCATCTTTAACTACATAGAGAGTTCAGGCTAGCCTGAGCTATGAAATGAGATCCCATCTTGGGAAAAAGGAAAAAAGCTTTATCCCTTTATGCCGCCATCTTTGCAGTTAGAGTGTTAAGACCAGAGGACATCTCGTGGGTGGGGAAGCCCATATCTGTTAACTGCCTTTTCCCATTTTTGCCTCAGGATCTGACGATCGCCTTTCTCCTTTGTTTTTAATGAAATTGGTTGTTGAGACCAGGAATTCTGTAATTCCAGTGCCTGGGAGCTGAAATCAAATGATCTTTATGAGTGGAAGCCAGCAGCCTTGGTAGAAAGAGACTTTGATTAAAAAAGAAACAATTAAAAGCTGTTGGAGGGCTGGAGAGATGGCTCTGCAGGTAAGAGCACTGACTGCTCTTCCAGAGGTCCTGAGTTCAATTCCCAGCAACCACATGGTGGCTC
>NW_022196904.1:136420849-136428279 GCF_008632895.1 Mastomys coucha
AAAAAAAAAAAAAAAAACTGCTGGAAATTCTGTCCCATGTCTCTCCAATAGAAGAACCCATCTCCACAATCCCCACAAGAAAGGTATGATTATAAGTCTGTGGTGGTCCCTTTTGTCTATATATAGCAAAATCCACACCAGAATATTAGAGAGGGGTCATCCTCAGTAGCCACCAAACCCACTAATCTCTGTGTCATCCTCCCCTCAGAAGTTGAAACCCTAAATCATTTAAGAGATGGGCTAAGGCCAGGTGTCCAGCAGGGGGGTTAAAGGAAGCAGAGGCAGGGACATCTCTGTGAGTTCAAGGTCAGCCTGGTTTACAAATTGAGTACCAGGACAGCCAGGGCTGTTACTGAGAGACCCTATCTGGAAAAACAAGAAATGGGGCAGGGTTGAAATATGGGAATAGCTGGAGAGATGGCTCAGTGGTTAAGAGAACTGACTGCTCTCCCAGAGGTCCTGAATTCTATTCCCAGCAACCACCTGGTGGCTCACAGTTATCTGTAATGAGATCTGATGCCCTCTTCTGGTATGCCTAAAGACAGCAACAATGTACTTATATACATAAAATAAATAAATAAATCTTTAAAAAAAAAAAAGAAATATGGGAATAGAAGGGTTTAGGGTTTCTACTCTTGTGAATTTCAGGAATGGGAGCATGATCACAGGACCCAGATTAAAGGAGTGAGTGCCAGAGCATCAAGAACATCTGAGTGGGGGCTGGCAAGATGGCTCAGCGGGTAAGAGCAGTGACTGCTCTTCCAAAGGTTCTGAGTTCGGATCCCAGCAACCACATGGTGGCTCACAACCACCCTTAATGAGATCTGACGCCCTCTTCTGGTACGTCTGAAGACAGCTACAGTGTATTACGCTGGAGCAAGCAGGGCCGGAGTGAATTCAATTCCCAGCAGCCACATGATGGCTCACGGCCATCTGTTACAGCTACAGTGTACTCATACATATAAAATAAATCTTTTAAAAAAAGAACGTCAGCCCAGCAGTGGTGGCGCACGCCTTTAATCCCAGCACTTGGGAGGCAGAGGCAGGCAGATTTCTGAGTTCAAGGCCAGCCAGGTCTACAGAGTGAGTTCCAGGACAGCCAGGGCTACACAGAGAAACCCTGTCTCAAAAAACCAAGACAAAAAACAAAAAACAAAACAAACAAAAAAAAGAACATCTGAGTGAATCTCCTGTCAACAAGGAGATAAACTATATAACCATATAGAACATATAAACTATGAACAAGAAGAGAGAGAACTAGACAGCAGTCGAGGACACAAAATCCAAGATAAACAGGTTCTTTGCCAAAGGGTGCAAGACCACCCAAATGGCTGGGCAGTGATAGCGCATGCCTTTAATCCCAGCACCAGGGAGGCAGAGACAGGTGGATTTCTGAGTTCCAGGCCAGCCCGGTCTACAGAGTGAGTTCCAGGACAGCCAGGGATACACAGAGAAACCCTGTCTCAGAAGAAAAAAAAAAAAGATGGAGGCAGGAATGGAAATTAGAAGTTCAAGGCCAACATAGCAAATTCAAGGTTAGCCTGAGCTATTTGAGAACATATTTTAAAAAACAAAACAGAGCTGGGCAGTGGTGGTTCACACCTTTAATATCTCAGCACTTGGGAGGCAGAGGCAGGTGGATTTCTGAGTTTGAGGACAGCCTGGTCTACAGAGTGAGTTCCAGGACAGCCAGGGATACACAGAGAAACTGTCTCAAACAAACAAACAGGACTGGAGGTTCACATAGTTCCATCCCAAGGTAGGGGAATGACTGTCCTACCACTGGTGGGAGCTGGACATCAGAAGCTTATTTATAACTGGTTAAACCAACAACAACAGCAAATGGGAGGTGTGATAGAGTCAAGGCTCAGGAATGCCTGGCATCCAGGGTTGGGCAAACAGATTAGGGAGGTTTTAAGAATACTTGTCTTTGATGAGCTAGCTAGCTGTCCTTACTGGAAAGACTGTCTCTTACAGATATAACCCATCTGTACTGTGAAATCCCAGAGATCCAGTTTGGACACGTTCACCAAAGGTGTTGAAGGCCTGGACTGGAGGCCATCAACACCAGCTTCTAGGAAGCTGTGTCAAAGATAAATAACAAGAAACATACCAGACTTTGGGCATGGTGGTGCACACACGCCTTTAATCCCAGCACTCGGGAGGCAGAGGAAAATGGATCTCTGTGAGTCTGAGGCCAGCCTGATCTATAGAGTGAGTTCCAGGACAGCCAGGACTACATAGAGAACCCCTATATCTGGAAAAAAATAAAACTAAAAATCAGACTAGAAACTGAAGCTCCCCATACACATACACACATCCCCACACCCTGATATTTCTTGTATTTTCTAGTATCTGGCCAGGATGAGAATCAGAATTGTTTGGACTGGGTGTGGTGGCACAATTCAGGAAGCACAGACAGGTGGATCTCTCTGGTTTGTATAGTGAATTCCAGGCCAGACAGAACTATACAGTGGGACCTTATTTAACAATTAAGGGTGTGTAGGGGGGAATGAATCGGAATCACTCGCTTTTGGGGTTTCTGTCCTAAAACTGTGCGATCGGTATATTTCTTCTCATCATTTTTTTGTTTCGTTTTTAGTTTTTACCATGTGGCCGTGACTCGCCTTGAATCATGGATCCTTCTGCTTCAGGCTTCTACATTGCTGTTGCTGGGATTACAGCATGTGTGACCACAGTAGTCTTTCACTGTGAGAGTGGATCAGGTAAGACCTTTAGGAGACTACAAGGGCTCTGTCCAGGCTCTTGGACCTCTGAACTGTGAGCTGAATTAGCTGCAGTTCTGGAGACCAGACAATCAGGAGTTCAAGGAGTTCACAAACTTCATAGTGAGTTTGAGGCCAGCCTGGGCTATATAGAACCCTATCTGCAAATATGTCTACATGTAAATTAGTTAATTACCCAATCTTAGATATTCAGTTAAGCAATAGAAAAACGTTTGGGGAGCGGGGCGGTGGTGGCGCACGCCTTTAATCCCAGCACTTGGGAGGCAGAGGCAGGCGGATTTCTGAATTTGAGGTCAGCCTGGTCTACAGAGTGAGTTCCAGGACAGCTAGGGCTACACAGAGAAACCCTGTCTCAAAAAACCAAAAAAACAAAAAACAAAAAAAAAAAAGAAGAAGAAAAAAGAAAGAAAGAAAGAAAAAGAAAAAGAAAAAAAAAGAAAACCGTTTGGGTCAGGCAGTAGTGTCAAATGTCTTTAATGCCAACACTCCAGAGACAGAGACAGGTGGATCTATGCTGCGAGCTCAAATCCAGCCTGGTCTACAAAATGAGCTCTAGGCCAGCCAGAACTACACAGAGAAACCCTGTCTCAAAGAAACAAAAGAGTTTTGTTCTTGACTCTTATTATTTAATAATAAGAGTCTGCCACCCCTTCCTTACCATGGCATTGGTGATCGGGGTTCCAACAAAAGAACAGGAAAGGATGCTGGCGCCTTAGAAGCACCTAAGGCAAAGGAACTGACTGGAATTGTTGTGCCGCTTTCTCTACAGCAGTTTCTCTACACATGGCAGGCTGGTTCAGGCTCGCACTGCCCTAGTCCAGTTGCAGCAGGCTTCTTGGTTGCGGTTCTGAACCGGTGGGAAGTTTGTGTATTAGTCTTCCTTGCACAGTGATTGCAGGGCATTAGGGGTCCTACTGTTCTTTTTCTGGTCTCCTCTGATGCAGGAGAGCTCACCCGGGAGCTCATTCCTAAATAAACCTGGCTTTTTATACTTTTGAAATTTGGCTCGAATTGGCTTATTTCTTCGTTGGAGAAAGCCTATTACCTAACTTCCTAAAAGGTTCTCTTTTCTAACGCATGTAGCCCCTCTTAAAACTTAAGAGAGTTCACATGCTTCCAAGACCTTGGTTGAAAACCAAGGCTACTTTGCTGTCTCCATGCTAATGTTAGGCTGCCCCCCTGTGGCGACCACATGCAACACCGACATGACTTTTTTTTATAGACAGCAGGCTTCCATTTTGGGTGTGTTCTAACCTCAGCATGGGGCTGTACCTCCCCAAAATAAAAAGGAACCTCACAACTTAAGGCCAAGTGGCACACAGGTCTGGGAGCCCCTAAGTTATGACATACAGTCTCCTTTATCCAAAATTCTTAGAATCAGAAGTATTTGGGATTTTGAAATATTTGTATTACATAATGAGATATCTTAGGAATCAGAAATTCATATCTGTATTATATACATCTATACATAGAGTCTAAAGTTAATTTAATGAAATATCTTTAAATAAAGTTTTTAAAAAAGATTTATTTATTTTATGTTAATACACTGTTGATGTCTTCAGACACACCAGAAGAGGACATTGGATCCCATTACAGATGCGCCTGCCTCTGCCTCCCAAGTGCTAGGATTAAAGGCGTGGGCCACCACTGCCCAGCTAGAGTTTTTATTTACTTATTTATTATCTATGTGGGGTGTGTGTGTGTACCTGTATGTACCTGTGTGTACCTGTGCTACAAGTGTGGAGATCAGAGAACAACTTGTGGATGTTGGATTCCACTATGTGGATTCCCAGGGACTGAGCTTGGGTCATCAAGCTTGGTGATAAGGGGTTTTACCTAGTGAGTCATCTCACCAGCCTTTGATAGAATGTTTAGTTTTATTTTAAATGATATGTTTGTGAGTGTGTGCACATGAATACAGTAGCTCTAGAAGGGCAGAAGAGGATGTCAGATCCCCTGGAGCTGGAGTGACAGGTGGTTGTGAGCTGCCTGTGGTGGCTTCTGGGAACTGAATTCAGGTCCTTGACAAGAACAGTACAGGCTCTTAGCTTCTGAGACATCTCTTCAGTCCCCACTAGTGCCTGCATAGAAAATAAAACAGAATTTGAACCTTCCTCCTCCTAGTCTAAGTTCTCAACAGGAAGAGCAGTGGAGAGCTGGAAAGGGTAAAACAGTGATGTGGTCTGGATAAAACCCATGTATTGCACATTTAATCCCAGAGGTATTTGAGGCGTGGGCATTATGGGAATTGTTTGAGTCACAAGGGCTCTGCCCTGAGAAACAGATTCATCTGCTTAGAGATGAATGGATTAGAGGCTTCTCTGGGATGTGACGTTGATGTAAGAGCAGCCTCGTCTGTCTGACACACCTTGCTTGCACTGTCTCACCCAGGGTTGCCCCTACTAAGTTCTGACACAGTGAGAATCAGCGAGTAGCAAGCTCTTGGACTTCTTTTCCAGAGAACTGTGGGCTAAGTAAACCTTTCGTACTTAAAAATTACCTGGTATCAGGTATTTTGTTATGGCAACAGGAAGTGATGTAGGTAGCAGACATTTCTTTACTAGATGTAGGGGTCTCTCCGAGGGCCTATTTTTACTTATTTTTTTCCCCTCATCACTGGAAATTTGTGGTGATCTGTAAGGTGTACTGGATTTGAGTCCTGATTCTGCTACTTTCGAAGAGTAGAGCTGGGTACCTTAATTTTTCTGTGCTTCAGTTTCCTTATAGTCAAGACAGCACCTCTTGCCAGAGCCCCTGGGGATTAGATGAACAGTTGCTGGCAAAGAGCTCATAACACTGACTAGAACCAAGGAAGCACCTAGTGGATGCTATTTTTAAGCCCCTAACACGGCAGTTGCCAACATGTGGGTTGCCATCCTTTGAGATACCCTGTATATCAGAAATGTACATTACAATTTATTACAGTAGCAAAATTAGTTATGAAGTTGCCAAGAAAAGAATTTTATAGTTGGGGGTCACCACAACATGAGGAACTGTATTAAAGGGTCTCAGCAGTAGGAAGGTTGAGAACCACTGCCCTAAAAGAAAAAGAAAAGCAACAAAGTAACAAACTGCCAACGTTCTGAGCACAGCCCCTGGGGCCTCCCACTTGCCTGCACAAGTCTTTCAAACTCCACCTTTAGACGCTAGAAGGGTAAATGTGAGTCACATGATGTGTCATAACAGCATGTACCCAGATGTACAACACCAGGAGTGACCTCTAATATAAGCTGTGGACTTTGGGTAGTACCGACTGACAGGAAGTCCGCCATGGGGCAGCAGTCACAAGAAGTGTGTGGAGATTCTTTGAAAGCTTCCATTTTGCTGTGAACCCAAAGTTCTATAGAAAAGGGAAGCTTGGGCTGGTGAGATGGTTCAGCCAATAAGTGCACTGACTGCTCTTCCAAAGGTCCAGAGTTCAAATCCCAGCAACCACATGGTGACTCACAACCATCTGTAATGGGCTCTGATGCCCTCTTCTGGTTTGTTGAAGACAGCTACAGTGTACTTGTAATAAATAAATAAATAAATAATAAATTTATAATAAATAAATCTAAAAAAAGAGAAGCTTGGGCTGAGAAGATGGCTCAGCCGTTAAAGTGTTTGCTGTTGGGATCCCGGGAACACACATAAATGCTCTGTGGAGAAGTAGCTCACCTGTAACTCAAGCCCTCAGAAATCAGAGAAGGGATCCCTGGTGCAAACTGGCTAGTGAGACTAGCTAAATTGATGAGTTCTGGGCTTGATGGAGAGACCCTGACTCAAAGAATAAGGAGTTTTTGTTTTTGTGTTTTTGGTTTTTTGTTTTGTTTTGTTTTGTTTTTTTGAGACAGGGTTTCTCTGTATATCCCTGGCTGTCCTGGAACTCACTCTGTAGACCAGGCTGGGCTCGAACTCAGAAGTCCGCCTGCCTCTGCCTCCCAAGTGCTGGGATTAAAGGTGTGAGCCACCACCACCCAGTGAATAAGGAGAGTTTCTGAGAAAGAGTCCTGACTTTAACCTTGAACCTCTACATACACAGGCATATGTATGCATATATGTATATCCACACACATGCAAACATGAATAAACATACGCACACCACAAACACATGCGGATGAGAAAAAGAAAAAAAGCAAAGATTATTAATTCAGAAAAGCAGTTAACTGCTAGGAGGAAATCAGTTCCAAGAAAATGAAGGGAGTTACACAGGCATGGCCTTGTTTATTTTTATTTTCATAGTTACTTATTTTTATTTTATGTGTTTGGGTGTTTTACCTGTGAAACAGAAGGAGGCAAGAAGGCATTGGTTCCACTGGAATTTATAGATGGCTGTGGATTCTGGGATACACATGAACCTTGGTCCTTTGCTAGGGGCCAGCCCCGACAGGGTCAAGTACTGAAGTGGGACACAACTTGGGACCAAGGCCAAAGGCTGATGACCTCTGGCATTTAACTCTCACTGTTCTGGGGGCCAGAAGCTGATGAGTTCTGTCAGTTTAATTCTTAATCATTCTGGGCCCAAAAGCTGAAGGCTTCCAGCAATGTAACTTGCTATTCTAGAGTCAAAAGCTCATGACTTTTGGCAATTTCACAGAGAAAAGGATATCCCAGCACTTGGGAGGCAGAGGCAGGCGGATTTCTGAATTCGAGGCCAGCCTGGTCTACACAGTGAATTCCAGGACAGCCACGGTTACACAGAGA
>NW_022196904.1:136428289-136475404 GCF_008632895.1 Mastomys coucha
AGCAGAAAAGGGCTACACCCAACTTTATTATTGCTTTCGGCTTCTTATAGCCTTTTAGACGAAAACTTCTCTATGTCAGAAAAAATTACCACTTGGGAGGCAGAAGCAGGTGGATTTCTGAGTTCAAGGCTAGCCTGGTCTACAGAGTGAGTTCCAGGACAGCCAGGGCTACACAGAGAAACCCTGTCTCGAAAAAACAAAGGAAAAGAAAACAAAACAAAACAAAAAACCCAAAGAAACAAAAAGAAGAAAGAATTACCTGGTAGATAAAATGTTACATAAAGGGGAGTTACAGAAAGATGTCAATAGTAAGTTCAAAGCAATGTTTCATTCTCTAAGCCCATTGTAAGTTCACAGCAACAGTTTTACAGGGCCTTGCCTTAAGGCAGTGCACACCTGCGGCTTCATCCTTGGACCTGACCTAGAATGAATGTTTTTCCTTGATCACAAATCTATCCCAAGCCATTTTTTCTTCTTAGTGAAATTTATGAAAACTCATTATACTCCTTATTATGCAACCTTCACTTACTATTCTATGAGAAGAGCATATTCTTTTTTTTCACATTCTATTTTTTAAATATTTATTTATTTATTTATTTATTATATGTGAGTACACTGTAGCTGTCTTCAGACACACCAGAAGAGGGCATTGGATCCCATTACAGATGGTTATGAGCCTCCATGTGGTTGCTGGGAACTGAACTCAGGACCTCTGGAAGAGCAGTCACTGCTCTTAACCACTGAGCCATCTCTCCAGCCCAGATTTTGTTTTTGTCTTTTGTTTTATTTATTTATTTATTTATTTATTTATTTTTGAGACAGGGTTTTTCTGTGTAGCCCTGGCTGTCCTGGAACTCACTCTGTAGACCAGGCTGGCCTCAAACTCAGAAATCCACCTGCCTCTGCCTCCCAAATGCTGGGATTAAAGGTGTGCGCCACCACTGCCTGGCTCCACTGCAACTCTTAAGCATTTAATTGGGGCTAGCTTACAGTTTAGAGGTTTACTCCATTATCATGATGGGAAGGATGGCAGCATGCAGGCAGACATGGTGCTGGAGAAGGAGCTGTGTCATATGGTTTATTCACTGTCATGGATGTGCTACATTAATGCAGGATTTGAATGATGGAAATTTAGTTGCAGTCCCAGCTACTACATAGAACTCTGTCTTGTTTGCTCAGGCATTCTGTAAATCTAAAACTGTATTAAAAACAAAATCAACTATTTTTTAAAACCACTCTGATAATTTTCTGAGCCTGGGCTGTTATCCATTTGACATGCAGACACAGTTTATTATCTGTAAGGTTTAAATATACATGGCATTTTCTAGCAACTTGGCCACTGTCTGCAGAGAGACAGCTGCACTGTTTCATTTGGAGTTCCGCCAAGCCTTGGTCACCATTGCAGAGTAGCACACCCTCAAGACACACTAGTGGCCTTTAAGAGTCAGCTTTGGTGCCTCTGCCGTGTGTTTAAAACTGGTTTTATAAAGAGGGGCTAAGCATGTGACTGCTTCGTGTGTCTGAGCACTAACTAGTCACATACTTATTATTTTATTACTTTCTTTCCTTTCTTGCCTCCCTTAGGATATCACTGCTATCAAAATGCTTCCTGCCTGGGTTTTGTTACGCACACAATTTTGCCACAGAATAGAAGCAAAATATTGGTTAATTACAGATCCCCAGTCAGACTGAGCTGAGAACCTGAAGTAAAATCCAACTTCAGGGAGGCTCTGGCTCCTCTCAGCCAAAGGGATCTATTAGTATGTCCCACAATGTGCCAGCACTCTCCTGTCCCCAGTCCTGGTACAGGCTGTTCTTTCTTTGAAATGCCTCATCCTCTCCCATCCCAGCCCAAGCAAACAAAATACACTGCTCCCCAGACCCCCATCTCCATTTTGCCTTCAGGATGGTGCCAGGGCTCTCCAACCCCTGTCCCGCTTTGACTCATTTTCCTATTACTATCAAGTAGGAAACAGGCCAATAATAATTATTGGAATAAGCATGAGAAAAATGCAAGTGACTAACTTGTGTGTGGGTAAAATTGTCAAGAGATGCCCAAGGCAGAGGGGATGAAGAGCCCTTGAAAATCTGTGAGAACTGAACTCTGACTGTCCCTCTTGGCACACTGGAAGGCTGGAAAGAAAGCTTAAAGAGTAACTGTCTTTTCCAGTGGAATTGAATGCTGTCTTTTCCCCAAAGTCACCAGCTAAGGCTATGGATGCAGCCCAGGGCTAAGAGTGTTTGCCTCACATGCACAGTGTTCTGAGTTCAGTTCCCAGTACTCCAGACAGGCACCTGCAGTCCACCATGATCTAACTAACCACCTTCAATGAACCACGCCTGGTGGCTAGATTCTGGGAATAGAACAACAGAAATAGCAGTAGCATGGCTAGCTGGCACACAGGAAAAACCTTCTAAAAATAACTATATTCTTTAAAAGACACACATTTATATTACTTTGTATATTTATTTTTATATATTCATGTTTATTTATATTTATTATTTAGGAGCAAGAGTGCCACCGTGCTTGTGTGGAGGTCAGAGAACAATTTGCTGGAGCCACTTCAGTTTTTCCAACATATGGGTCCTGGGGCTTGGCCTCAGGTCATCAGGCTTGGCAGTAAACACTTTCACCAGCCCAAATAAATATATATACATATTTGGTTTTTCGAGACAGGGTTTCTCTGTATAGCCCTGGCTGTCCTGGAACTCGCCTGTCTCTGCCTCCCAAGTGCTGGGATTAAAGGCGTGCGCCACCAAAGCCCCGCGATAAATATATTCTTTAAAGATTTATTTATTTACTATATGTAAGTACACTGTAGTTGTCTTCAGACGCACCAGACGAGGGCGTCAGATCTCATGATGGGTGGTTGTGAGCCACCATGTGGTTGCTGGGATTTGAACTCCTGACCTTCCAAAGAGCAGTCAGTGCTCTTCCCCGCTGAGCCATCTCACCAGCCCCGATAAATATATTCTTAAGTTAGGAAAACAGTAAGTCTCACTTCCCCATGCCAGAGAAACCATACCCACGCATAAATTATGAGATTGTAACTTGCGATCTTATCACGAGGTGGGAGTAATAGTGGAAGGTGGATGCCTTCTAGCTAAAGATAACGTTTACGGTGAAGTGGCTTGGAATCTCTGGAAAATTAGGTTTCTAAGCACTCATAGTGGTGGCGGAGGCGACTATAGGGGAGGAGGCCCAAACATCACCTCCTGGGCCACGATTCCCTCCGGAGCCTTTGTTCATTCCTTCTTGTTGGACCCAGGTACCGCAGGATGGCCTGTCTGTCTTCCATATATGTTGGGGACCTTCGTTTGCGAAAGTACCTGGCCACCTCCTCGACCTCTGGGGGAACTCCCTCGGAGCACCACGCTGGAACCTTCTGCGACAATAGATGACACCGGTTGGCTTCTTCCTCCTGGTCGGACTTGCTTCCTAATCTGCTGACTGGTTAACAGCAGGCTTAGCGGGCTCCAAACCTTAGAATACGCCAAGAGGAAGAACCTCTCAGCCAAGTCGGCTGTGCTCAACTACCAGAGGACTCCTTCCCTCCTACGCACAGTCCTTATCCCCTCCCCAGAGATTCCGGACACTTGCCTAAGGAGAAGACAGGGGTGTGAGGGGAAGGGGCGGTGGTGAGACACAGCTACACACGTGGAAGCAAGCTAGAAGCCGGAACCCAATACCCCCAAAGTCACAGCCACCCGCGAGGCGGAGTCTGGAGAGCCGGCGTCCGGGGAGGGGTACAATGGCTCTTTGTCCCCGCCCTAGGGGCGGAGCCAAGGTCCGAGCCTGCAAAACGTGGTCCGCAGTGTAACCCAACCCGGACCCTCTCTCGGCTACAGCGTTCCGACCTTGGGATTCCCGGACACCGGGCAGCGTTGTTATCCTTCGGCCTCCCAGCCCTGCGTAGGCGCAGGGGCAACCGCCTTGCAGTGGGCCTGGCGCAATAGGACTCCGGCAACCATGGCGCGCGGAAACGCCCCTCGGGACAGGTAAGGTAGGAACCCATGTGGTGCGTACCGTGGCCCAGGTGGCCACGAGCCAGTGAATTCCCGCTCGTCTGGATGCTCCTGGGCTCTAAGACCAACCGGACTACAATTCCCATCAGCCGATTCTCTTGGCTGCCTGAGCCAGAGTGATGGGGATTGTAGTCCGTCCTACTGAGGGGCGGCTAGGGTGGCCCAGGCGTACGTCCTCGGGATGACCTTCTGATTGATCCCCACAGCTACCACCTGGTCGGCATCAGCTTCTTCATTCTGGGGCTGGGCACCCTCCTCCCTTGGAACTTCTTCATTACCGCCATCCCGGTGAGACCCGCGGCCGATGGGCAACCTCATGGCCACAAACCTCCATCCCTCCAGTCGTCTTGGACTGTAGTTCACCAGAGCCTTTTTCCTCACCAGGCCACCTACTACAACTCACCTGTCAGAGAAAGAACCAAGCCTCATAGAGGGAACAGCCTCTCGCCTAGCTAGGCAAACTTTTAGGAATGTGCAGATCCTAGAAGGGCAGGGCCATCCACGCAGGGAGTCTGACCAGCTACCATCCCATGCCCTTTGTCGTTATTTCTGGCTAGTCACTCCAAAAGTGGTTTTTCAAAGCCTTTGACTTTCTTCGCAATGACATGAATTACATTCATTCAACTAATATTTAATGTGCAACTACTGTAGACCAGGCAGTGCAGATGTGGAGGAACCATAAGAGAGGAAGGCCCTATTCCCCAAAGCATGCATTCTTTTATGGAAAGGCAGAAATGCATAGCTTGTGTTTTCTTTGGGGTAGCGTTATTCAAGCATATTTAGTGGGTTAACTTTCCAGGTGCCTGTGGAGTGCCTGGATCAGTGCCCGACCCTGGATACCCAAAGATGAATCAGCTACTGAATTTGAGAGACACAGAGCCAGGGCTATTAATAATGTAACATGACACGTGCTGTGCCATTTCACCCTGAAGCAGAGTGCTAAAGGTTCTCAGAAGAAATTTCTTCTGCTTCATAGAAGAGATTTGTAAATTAGGAACTGAGCGGGCAAAGGGTGGAGGAAAATTCAGAGTGGAGGGAAAGAAAACCCTATTTAGAGGAAGATCTGGAGCCTACAGCTTACCAGAATGGAACAGAAAACAGACAGGGTCAGATTTTAAAGGATCCTAAAAGGTGAGGTCTGCCCTGTAGGCCATGAGCAGTGTATACAGAAGATGTGCCCGGGAGAATGGATTGGCTTAGGTGGAACCTGGCATACAGTAGGTGTTCAATAAATAGCCATGGAATGAATAAATGTTGAGGTTGTTACAACAGGGGAATTAAGGCTAGCGCCAGGACCCTGAAGAGGAAATGGGACCCAGAGATGTACCAAGACCTTGGGCTCAGGCGCAGCAGTCAGCCATTTAATCCAGTGTATACACATCTAGTTTTAACTGTGTGCCAGGTGCTGCGAACAGTGCAAAGGCAGTCCCACAGATTTTAACCAAACAAAGATGCTCACTCGCCAAGTGTGGGGAGGTGGACGTAGGTGGGAGGGGGAAGTACTTCCTGACCCTACACTGTCTCCCTGTGTGGCAGTACTTCCAGGGGCGGTTGGCAGGGACCAACAGCAGCGCCGAGACCCTGAGCGCCAACCACACCAGTCCCACAGACACTTTCAACTTCAACAACTGGGTGACACTGCTGTCCCAGCTGCCTCTACTGCTCTTCACGCTCCTCAACTCCTTCCTATATCAGTGGTGAGAACCGGCCCCAACCTCCCTGTGGAGATATTCAGAGAGGCCAGGGACACTGCCTGCTCCTCTCACGCCAGCTCCACTGCCCTGCCCCTTATGCCCATCTGCTCCTGGTGGCCCCCTGACATCCTCTGCCCCCTTCTGAGCAGCATCCCTGAGTCGGTGCGTATTCTGGGCAGTCTGCTGGCCATACTACTGCTCTTTGCCCTGACAGCAGCACTGGTGAAGGTGGACCTGAGCCCCGGGCTGTTCTTCTCTGTCACCATGGCATCTGTCTGGTTCATCAATTGTAAGTACATCTCCCTCTGACTCCCCTGCCTCCTCCTTGTGCTGGAATAGCCCAACAGATCTCTTAAAGGAAGACAATAAATACCATTATCACCCAAATCCCCAGAGGAGAAAATGAGCCCAAAGAGAGGAAAAGCCACTCATCTAGGACCCATAGTGACGCAGGGAGACCTCCTAGTCGGAAGCCCTGCAGACCAATGGTTATATCTCAAAAGAGAAATAGGCGGGGGGGGGGGGGGGGGGGGGGGGGGGGGGGGGTGCATAGCTTTAATCCTAGCACTTGGGAGGCAGAGGCAGGCAGATCTCTGAGTTCGAGACCATCCTGGTCTACATGATGACTTCCAGGCTAGCCAAGGCTACATGGTGATGCCCTGTCTCAAATAAATAAATAAATATAAGAAAAACAGATGGGGGACGTCTTACCAGACTGCCCTAAGTCCCCAGGAAGCCCCACACTTGCCCAGCCTAGACTGCAGCTTCCCGGGCACCTGCTGGATGCTTCCCTCAGATGCTGCTGAGGCTGCCTGAGTGTTGATCCCCTCCATGTCTTTCCACAGCCTTTTGTGCAGTGCTTCAAGGCAGCCTCTTTGGGCAGCTGGGTACCATGCCTTCTACGTACAGCACCCTTTTCCTCAGTGGCCAGGGCCTGGCTGGGATCTTCGCTGCCCTTGCTATGCTCATGTCCTTGGCCAGTGAGTACACCTGGGGATCTGGAGGCCTGGTGACGGGGAAGTGGAGGCTGAGGGACGGGGCCCTGGGGCTTTACATGGAGGGAGAATGATGCTACAGAAAACGGGGACTGGGAGATTTGGGTCTCTTGTCACAGGTGGTGTGGATCCCCAAACCTCTGCCCTTGGATACTTCATCACACCCTGTGTGGGCATCCTCCTCTCCATCATATGTTACCTCAGCCTGCCCCATCTGGTAAGCCTGCCACTGGGCTAGATGCACCACTTTAGAGAATTTTGGCAAAACCTTGGAAGAGGCGAAGGGAGAGAAAAGTTGATTGGGGGACCTCAGCCTCCCGGCCAGTGTGGGTGCAGGACATACACAGAAGCCTTGCACAGGACTGACTTGTTGACCCTTCTGCAGAAGTTTGCCCGTTACTACCTGACCAAGAAGCTGTCTCAGGCCCCAGTTCAGGAGCTGGAGACCAAAGCTGAGCTCCTCCAAGCTGGTAAGCCCAGGACCCTTCAGGGGATGTGGGAGAGACACAGGAGGTTCAGGTGCACTCTTGGAGGAAGTCCTCCCTTCTGTCCTCCTAGTAGCTCATCCCTTTGAGCCTTGTATGAGCAGAAGCAGGCCAGGCCATGAAGGGAAGCCATCCCTGCTACTCTGTGGTTCAGTTTCCTCTTGAACAAAATGGGGAAGCAGGAGAGAGCACTTTAGATCCACGATCTCTAAGCCTTGGGCAGATCACTCTAGGCTCCATTCCTTTTTTTGTTTATTTGTTTGGTCTTTTGTTTTGTTTTGTTTTGTTTCGAGACAGTTTCTCTGTGTAGCCCTGGCTGTCCTGGAACTCTCTTTGTAGACCAGGCTGGCCTCGAACTTAGAAATCCTCCTGCCTCTGCTTCCCAAGTGCTGGGATTAAAGGTGTGCACCACAACCGCCTGGCTAGGCTCCATTTCTTTGCTGTTGTTATTGTTACTTTTGGTAGCAGGGTCTTTCTACATAGGCCAGACTGGTACCCAGAAATCTGCCTACCTCTGCTTCCTGGGTGCTGAGACTAATTGCATTCACCATCATGCCTGACTTAGGCTTCATTTCTTCATTGCAAAGTGACAATGAGAGAATCTATCCAAGATGCTTAACTAGTTGCCTGGCATGTGGGCAGGGGGAAAGGAAGTCAGAGGTCAGGCTAGGTTACAGAGAGGCTAGGCCGTCTGGGCTTGAAAGAGATCCTATCTTCAAAAACCATCAAAAACACGTGAGTGCTCAGATGTAATTAGGTCACATGTCTAACAGTCCATGAAACCATGGGTCAGTCCTCAACACCGTAAACGGGCAATAAACAGACTGTCACCACCGTCAATCCTTCTCCTGTACTTAGGCTGAAAAGAGTCACTTTTTTCAACACTGAGGATTTCCTTACTTTTGCATAAGTGGGTCATGAGCCTGACCCCAGCCTTCACTCTCCCGTAGATGAGAAGAATGGGGTTCCCATCAGCCCCCAGCAGGCCGGCCCAACTCTGGATCTTGACCCTGAGAAGGAGCCGGAGCTGGAGCTGGAGGAGCCACAGAAGCCAGGAAAACCTTCAGTCTTTGTTGTCTTCCGGAAGGTTCGTTGTCTTTTTGAAGGTTCAGCTAAGCAATGGCTTCTAACTGACCACCCAGAGATTTTCTCCAGCCCTGGGACTCTCTCAGACCAGAATTGGAACTTAGTGCTTATTCCCTCCGTTCATTGGCTCATGGTGGCTTAGGGAGACAGTGGGTGGGGCTGCAGCAGCGGGGCTGGGGCGGGGGCTGCATGATGGACATGGGGCTTCCCTGCCCACTCACACCCCTGCCTCCGGCTCCCAGATCTGGCTGACGGCGCTGTGCCTTGTGTTGGTCTTCACAGTCACCCTGTCGGTCTTTCCTGCCATCACAGCCATGGTGACCACCAGTTCTAAGAGCCCCGGAAAGTGGGGTGAGTGCTGGGGTAAAGCAGGGGCTGGGGGAGTGAGGGAAGGGGGTGGACGGGGATCGGGCTGATTGCCAGCTCTCTCTTCCTCAGATCAGTTCTTCAACCCTATCTGTTGCTTCCTGCTCTTCAACGTCATGGACTGTCTGGGCCGGAGCCTGACCTCCTACTTCCTGTGGGTGAGCTTGTCTGGGCTAAACCAGCCAGAAGTTTGGGAAGTAACTGGGGACCAAAGGGAGGGGGGAAACATAGAAAGGTGACTTTCAGTAGTCCCCCTGACCTGACTGGAACAGCCCTCCCAGCTGGCAGTAAGTGACTGGCCCCTGGAATGGGTGGGCCAGGCTGGCAGTGAGAAGCCGCCACACATAGTGGAGCGCACCATGTCCCCAGAGTCCAGCCCCAGCCCTGCCCTCTGCCGCCTGAAGGCTCTTAGGACATAACTCTTCGTTTGGGACTGCTGTTAGTGGTGTATTGTTTCTTTATGTGAAAGTTCCCGGGGAACTCTAACAAATAGAGCAGAAGCAACCTAAGCGGGGATACAACCTGAAGACCCAGCCTGCTTGGAATCCCAGCCAGGAGAGTTGGCCAATGGGTTCTAAGATGTAGCTAGGTTGAAGGAATACATGCTAGTGCTCTGATGCACATGACTGTAGATGATCTGACTATCCTGTGTGTTTCAAGAAAGCTAGAGCACAGGATTTCGAATGCTCTTATTATAAAGAACGGGGGCAAGAGAGATGGCCCAGTAGCTAGGAGCTTTTCCAGAAGACCTGAGTCTAATTCCCGGCACACATGCCACTCTGCTCATGGCTGCCTGTGGCTTTAGCTCCAGGGGGTTAGATACCCTCTTCTGGCCTCCTGGGGGACCTACACACATGCACGCACACACTCGCACACGCACGCACACACATGTGGCATACCCCCTACCTAGCTGAGGGACCACACTCACCTGAGCTTCTGTCACAGCCAGATGAGGACAGCCAGCTGCTGCCCCTGCTGGTGTGCCTGCGCTTCCTGTTTGTACCACTCTTCATGCTGTGTCATGTGCCTCAGCGTTCCCGGCTGCCCATCATCTTCTGGCAGGATGCCTACTTCATCACGTTCATGCTGCTCTTCGCTGTTTCCAATGGCTACTTGGTGTCTCTCACCATGTGCCTGGCACCCAGGTCTGGGAAGCAGAGGGTTGGGGGATGGGCATGGGGAGGGCCTAGCTCTTTGAGGGGTATGTGGAAAAGCAGACTGTTGACCCTAGGTAGCTGCTCTGGTGCTATCCTATGGGACAGGCCTTCACTGTGGCACTTGTCCAAGCTAGGAACTGAGGAAGTTACCTGCCCGATAGCCATTTTCTACAGGGGCAATAAGGCTGGGACTCTCAGGAGACCGAACATGACAGGAGGAACCAGTTGGGGATATTTTGTTGAAAAATGAAGCAACAGAATCTAGAACCCTATAAAGCTGGATTCTAAAGGTCCAGAAAGATGCTCTTTTCCCAGCAACTTCTTTTTACAGAGGAGACTGAGCCCCGAGAAAGGCCAGGTTATATTGAAACAGGATGGGGTCAGACCCAGACTAGAACTCCAGCGCTGAGGGGCAGCAGAGGGCCAGAAGCTATGTCTAAGGTCAGGCCCATATAAGTTCCTGTCTCTATGTGTTCTAGGCAAGTGTTGCCGCATGAGAGGGAGGTGGCTGGAGCCCTCATGACCTTCTTCCTGGCCCTGGGACTCTCCTGTGGAGCCTCCCTCTCCTTCCTCTTTAAGGCTTTACTCTGAGGACCACCAGTGCTCCACACAGTCCTCCCCTCAGTGCTGCTTCTGGAGCTGGGACATTCCGGCGGAAGGACCTCTGCTATACCGGGTCTCTTGGTCTCTGGGTGCCAGGAGGGGGTGGAAACTACCTTGCTGGTAGCCACGTTGCATATGGCGAGGAAGAATCCACCACTGCTCATTCTGCCTCTCAGCTAGAAGCGAAATGGGACACAGAAACATGGAGCTCACAGAGATGCACAAAAGAGCAACAATCAGGAAAGCAGGCACAGGGCCCTTCACTGCCATCTGGACTACATCTCTTCATCAAACCACCCACTGACCCCAGGGAGCAAAGCCACCTGAAGGTCTTGCTTAGGACATCTTGATGGTCTCTACCTCGAATCAGAGAGGGAACTGGGACCAGCTCCAGAGCACCAGCTTCCCCCTACTCACCCGCAAGGCCCTGGGTAGTACATGAAGTGTCATGGAGATTGAGGGGAAGAGAAAGCTCAAAGGGCCTCTGAGACTCCATCAGTGTTTTCTCACAGACACTCCTAGAACCCAGATGGGCCTGTCTAACAGAAAGGCAGTTGGCCTGCATGTGTTGTGCACCGCACTTTACAGTTTGCAAAGTTTTTCCACAACCACTCACAGAAGCCTCTGTGAGGCCTTTGGAACAAGCTGGGCAGGGATCGTCCCCAGGTGGGATTCAGCTGGTCCATGGAAGAGTAAGGCTATGGCCTTCCTCTCCCTCTTCGTAGGTGCTGACCCTGTGGCCCACCGCTTGCTTCTTTTCCTCTAAGGTCTCCAGGCAGGTGCCCTCAGCACTTGCTACACGGTAGTCTTCGCCCCATTTCTCCTCCAACCCTGTTCCCACATCCAATAAAAACTGTTCATTTCGATGACAGATTCCTGGAGTGTTGACTTCTAAAGTCCTGCTCTCGCTATTGGCCTCAGTAAATTGGGTGAGGCAGGGATGGCTGTAACCACATGACAGACTGAGGTGGCCGGTTCTGAGAGGGGCAGAGGTCTGTGTGCTGGCTCTGCTGGCACTCTGGACCTCTTGACAGCGGAGGAGGCCAAATGGGTTTTCAAGAAGCTGTCCTTCTAGATTACAGGGTTTGATTCCCAGCACTTACATGGTGACTGGAAACTCTAACTCCAGTTCCAGGGGATCCAACACCCTCTTATGGGCACCAGGGCTCTGTGGGCACCAGGCACACACATGGTAAACATATGAAATCGTGTAAATTATCCAGTATTTATACCAATAGGAATTAAGAACCTGCTAGCTCAGTGAGGTAACTTTTTATTGACTGAACTACATACAAAATACCAATTTACAAGCCTGATTTTACTACTAGCTCTTTAGAAATCTCTATGTCATTCTACGGAGCTAGTCTACCTTTCTCTTGAGCTCCTCCAAACCCAAGGGCTCCTTAGCTCTCTCTCCTAGAATACTGTTTTACCCGTGCCTGCCAGCTGTTCCACCTGTTCCTGCAAGCCCAGGGAGAAATCCCTATCTCTTACCTGGAGCTCATCCCATAAAGTCAAGTCAGAGAGAGAGAAAGATGGAGAGAGCGCTCTATCCCAATTGCTTATAAAAGTCTCTAGCTCCTCCTCCCTACACCTTTGGTAGGCTGAACCAAGTCACTGCCAAGGGGAGGGAGGGGCCCTCCAAGCCAAGTGTGTAGGGACCATTTCACCTTTACAGTGGGTTAGCTCCAGGCAACCCAGCTGATTTTGCCTCCGGTCATAGATCAAAGATCACAAGACTTCTCTCAAGCAACTTGCCTTAAAAATGGCAGGAACTTCCCATTCTTTAGCTTTTTTTTTTTTTTTTTTTTTTTTTTTTGAGATATGCTTTCTCTGTGTAGCCCCTGGCTGTTCTGGAACTCTAAACCAGGCTGGCCTCAAACTCAGAAATCTACCTGCCTCTGCCTCCCAAGTGCTGGGACTAAAGGCGTGCGCTACCACTGCTTGGCTTTTTAGCATTTTTATTCAAACTTGTATATTTTGCTAACAATCAGGTTTTCTATGTGCAATAATCAAATATCCTGTGACATTCATACGTGCAGGCAAACACTCATCACATACAATACAAATGAATAAATGTAAAATGTAGAAAGCAGTGGCTTTGTGATCCTAAGAAGAGCACTTGGAAGCCGGGCGGTGGTGGCGCACGCCTTTAATCCCAGCACTTGGGAGGCAGAGACAGGCGGATTTCTGAGTTCGAGGTCAGCCTGGTCTACAGAGTGAGTTCCAGGACAGCCAGGGCTACACAGAGAAACCCTGTCTCGAAAAAACAAAACAAAACAAAACAAAACAGAAAAAAAAAAGAGCGCTTGGCTGAACAGTTAAGCATTGCTACCCCTCTTCTTGAGTCCCCCCCCCCCCAGTTCTCTCCTGCATCTGCTTCCTCTCTCAGTGTTGCTCATTCCCAGATATCTTAACCTCAGAGAAGCAGTCAGCCTGAGCAGGTCTTCAGCAACCCAGCCAGGGTCCCTGATGGGCAGAGAAGGTTTTCTACCCTCTGCCTTCCATGAACATTCATGGAGCACATCACGTTTCAGAGGCTGAGCCAGTACAGGGCACCTGCTTAAACCACAGGCTTTTGGTATCTTAGAGGATGGTAAAGTAAGCTATGATGTTGGAAGCAGAAATAAGCTACAAGGCAGACCTCAAGTAAAGGCCAAGACCCTCTGACCTGAGGCTGGTGGGACTGGGTCCCACTGTCTGCTGAGTCTTCTTCAGAGAATTCTCTAGGCCTGGATAACTGGGACAGGAAAGTATCCATCACCTACAGGCCAGGCAGTCTCAGGGAACCCACTGTCAACTGGAACATGGCAGGAGAAGGTTGGCTTTTTTTAAAAAAGACACTTATTAGCCGGGTGGTGGTGGCGCACGCCTTTAATCCCAGCGCTTGGGAGGCAGAGGCAGGAGGATTTTCGAGGCCAGCCTAGTCTACAGAGTGAGTTCCAGGACAGCCAGGGCTATACAAAGAAACCCTGTCTTGAAACACCCCCCCCAAAAAAAGACACTATTTTTTAAAATTTATGGGGGCTGGAGAGATGGTTCAGTGGTTAAGAGCACTGATTGCTCTTCCGAAGGTCCTGAGTTCAAATCCCAGCAACCACACGGTGGCTCACAACTATCTGTAATGAGATCTGACGGCCTCTTCTGGTGTGTCTGAAGACAGATAGATACAGTGTACTTACATAATAATAATAATAAATAAATCTTTGGGCCAGAATGAGCGGGGCCGAATTCCCAGCAACCACATGATGGCTCACAACCATCTGTACAGCTACAGTATACTCATATGCATAAAATAAATAAATTTAAAAAAATTATGTGTGGGGCTGGAGAGATAACACAGTGGTTTAGAGCACTGACTGCTCTTCTAAGAGGTCCTGAGTTCAATTCCCAGCAACCACATGGTGCCTCTCAACCATCTGTAATGGGATCCAATGCTCTCTTCTGGTGGGTCTGAGGACAGCTACAGTGTACTCATATACATAGATAAATAAATCTAAAAAAAGTTTTATGTATATGGTGATGTCTTAGTTAGGTTCTCTTGCTATGAAGAAACCATGACCATAGCAACTATTATAAAGGAAAGCCTTTAACTGGCAATGGCTTACAATTCAGAGGTTTAGTCCATTACTGTCATGTCAACAAGTATAGCAGTGTGCAGGCAGACATGGTGCTGGAAAGGTAGCTGAGAATTCTACATCTGGATCTGCTGGCAACAGATCCAGATGTAGACATTGAGCCACTAGACTTGGCTTGAGCTGCTGAAACCTCAAATCCCATCCACTAGGGACAAAAGCCACACTTCCAAATAATGCCACCACTGCCTAGGAGTCTATGAGAGCCATTTCATTCAGACCACAAGTGGTTTCCTGCATGTGTGGCTCTGTACTGTGTGTGTATCTGGTGCCCACAGAGACCAGAAGAGTGTCGGATCCCCTGACACTAGAGTTGCCGATGGTTGTGAGCTTAGGTGTGGGTGGGTGCTGGGAACACCCACATCTAAGAACAGAACCTGGGTCCTATTCAAAAGTAGCCAGTGCTGTTAACTGCTGAACCATCTCTCTGGTTCTTATTCCCCATCCCTCCCTTTTCTGAGACAGGGTCTTACTAGGCTGGCCTTGACCTCACAGAGATATGCCTGCTTCTGTTTCCCAAATGCTGGGACTAAAGATGTGCATACCACACCCAAAGGAAGCTGCTTTCAGTGTCAGGAGCAAATGCTTGAGCAGAAGGGCTGCACCTGTGTGACTGTGGGGGCCTTTTCTATGCCCACCCCAGCTCTTGAGTAGAGACATGTATATTTATTTTTGAATGCCTAGGCCTCATGCTAGGCTTGTCTCTGACTAGCTTGTAACTCAATTATCCCATTTATACGAGGCTAGGTTCTGCCACGTGGTTGATTACCTCTCCTCAATATCTGCACTTCAGTTTCTCTCCTCTACATCTTAGTTGCTAAACCTCCCATGCCACCCTCTTTCCCAGAATTCCTTTCTCTGCCCAGCCGTCCCATCTTACTATTCTGCTTTTTGCTATAGGCCAGAGGCTTTTTATTTTAATCAATCAAAGGGTGCCTTAGGCAGGCAAGGAAGGACAGAGACATATCTTCACACTGTACAAAGGCATCACCCCATCTGCCCCTTTCCTGTTGCCCAGGGCCCTGCTCCTACCACCTCCTCAGCCCTGATACAGTTCTGCCATCAGATTCTGCCTCACCTCAAAACAACCCATTTCCACCAGCCAGCTCTTGGAAGTATCCATATGGAGAGGACTGAGCCCAATCCATAGGAGAGACAGAGACACCTGAAGTCTTGACCCTACGTTGCCAAACCTTTTTATAAGAAGGCTGGGTAGCACTGGTTAAAATTCTACAAATGAGCAGCACTTAGCAGTGGGGTAGGTGCCTGCCTATAATCCCAGGACTTGGAAGTTACATGCAGGAGGATCAGGAGTTCAAGGTCATCTTTGACCACATAGGGAATTTGAGGCCAGCATGGACTAACTAAATGAAGCCCTGTCTCGAAAAGAAACAAACAGGGCTGGAGAGATGGCTCAGAGTTTAAGGGCAGTGGCTGCCCCTCCAGAGCCCCAGCACTTGCATTAACGGTCTAGAACTTCAGTTCCTGGGTACCCCACACCCTCTTCTGACTGCTTCATGTGGTACACAGACATACATGCAGGCATATACACATAAAATAATATGTAAAAATGGTTAGAAGGTGGATTTAAAAAAACTAAACAATAGGCCAGGCAGTGGTGGCGCACGTCTTTAATCCCAGCACTTGGGAGGCAGAAGCAGGTGGATTTCTGAGTTCGAGGCCAGCCTGGTCTACAGAGTGAGTTCCAGGATAGCCAGGACTACACAGAGAAACTCTGTCTCGAAAAAACCAAGAAACAACAACAACAAAAAAAGACTAAACAATAATAACAAAACCATCAGAGAAGTATTTGACACCTGTGATTTTGTTAGCTCCTTCCCTGGCCACAACTGTAGTTTCTTTTAGACAGGACTGAAACCTTGGTCTGACTAAAGTCACTAGTCCAAGGCCATGTAGGGTTGAGAGTCCTGAGTCTTCTCTGTCACAGGGCATGGCCACTTGGGAAGGCAGAACACAGAGAGTTTGACTCTGACCCACAAGACTGTGTATGGATGTTTTGCATACATGTTTGTCGGGTGTACCACGTGTGTGCATGGTGCCATTAGAAGTCAGGAGAGAGCATTCGATGCCCTGGATCTGGAGTTGCAGATGTTCGTGACCACTATGTGGGAGTTGGGAATTGAACCTGCGTCTTCCTTCTAGAGCAGCTGGTGCTCTTAACTGCTGAGCAGCCCTCCAGCCCTTGAGTTGAGTTTTGAGCAGGGACCAGGTACCCATTAGTTGGCCCATGGCCTTATGGTATGACCTGATCCAGCTTCCCCGGTAAGAAGAACCAATCAACTCATTCTCTTGGGAGCATGCAGCCACATAACATGGAGAGACATCTTGAGGTGCTCAGCCTACCACAAGGAACAGGTGAGGGGACGTCAGAGTGTGACATAACAGGGCATGCCTCTGTAGTAATAGCTGCAGCCATGACCCTGTGGGTGGACCTGGATGGTGTCCCGGCTCTTCTTCAGGGTTTCTCAACAAAATCACAGTTGACTGAAGTTACCTAACTGGGCTTAGGCTGCTGCTGTGACCCTTTAATGCGGTTCATGCTGTGGTGACCCCCAACCATAAAATTATTTTTGTTGTTGCTTCATAACTGTACCTTTGCTACTGTTATGAATCATAATGTAAAATATCTGTGTTTTCTGATGGTCTTGGGCAACCCCCGTGAAAGGGTCACTGGCTCCTCAAAGGGGTCTCGACCCACAGGTTGAGAACCACAAAAGAGTCGAGTTGGTTAGCAGGTGCATCCTATGCCTGCATCTCACTGGTCCTTTTGTTTGTTTGTTTGAAGTTTTAAAGACTTTCACCAATAAATAATAAAAAAAAAATTTCTGGCAAAAAATTTTTTAAGGCAACTAAAAGTGGTAGGAAATCTTTGCAGTTCTTGTCTTTGTCTCTCTCCCCACCTGGGTTTGTTGGTTGGTTGTCACAGTTCAGATCTTAAATGTCCTCAAGGATTGTGTGTTAAGTCTCTGTTTGTTTGTTTGGTTGGTTGGTTTGGTTTGGTTTGATTTGAGACAGGATTTCTCTGTGTAGCCCTGGCTGTCCTCGAACTTACTCACTCTGCCATGTGAGTTTTTAATCTCGGGGATTTTGCTACAGCTACAGAAAAATCAGCTCACACAGTGGGAGTTGTGAGGATCCAGGTGACTGGCTCCGTAGAGAGGGGAGCAGACCTTGTTAGAGAAGAACTGCCTTTATCTGTGTCAACACATCTGGGAACAACCCAAAGGGTTGAGGCCAAGCACAGCTCAGACATCTTAGGAGAGAAGCGCTCTGGCCAAGGGCAGTTCTCTAAGACACTGAAAGACACATGAATGCCCCAGTGGCTGTCTGGAGTAAGGATCTCAGTGGAGGCAAACAAAAGCGCAAGGTCTGGCAGGAAAAATCCGGAAGGGATTTTTGTGGTGAACTGGAAAGTTCCCTCAGACTTCCAGGAATTTATAAAGTCTTGTGCATGCACAGTGAGTTGCCTGTTCAGGACTGACCTGAGAAGATCCAGTTGGTCCTTAGAGTTGGGAGGGGTTATAGCAGAGTTGTAAGCATCTTGGCTGCTGTTGAAGACAAGCCTCAGCACAGAGCTAGAAGCCATGCATCTCTGGACAACTGTTACCAGTGGGAGTGTCAGCCATGTCATCTAACCTTTAAAATAGAAACTGAGCTAGCCATGGTAGGCATGCCTGTAATCCCAGCAATGGGGAACACAAGGCAAGAGAATCATGTCAAGACAGCCTTGGGCTGCATACTCAGACTGAGGCCAGACTCGAGGGCACCAGGTACCAAGGAGGCAAACTGGAATCTCTGTCAGTTGGAAGCCAGCCTGTTTTACACAGTGAGTTCCAGGATCGACAAGACTACATAGAGACCCGTCTCAAAAACAAACCACCACCAACAACAACAAAAATCCCACACCCTCTACCTCAAAACCACAAACAATAAAATAATGATAATGGAGCATCCGATGTGCTGGCGCATATCTATAATCCTACCCAGCACTCCAGAGGTGGTGGCAGGAGGTTCACAAGTTTAAGCCCATCCTGGACTACAATACTCTTTAAAATTATAATATTAAAACAAAACGGGGGTCGCCCAGAGGAGAGGAGCGCTGCTCCAGTGCCCACTCCACCACATTCCTACTTCATTTATTTCCCCCTCACTGTAGCCCCTTCTCAGCTCACAAAGCCACTAAAGGTTTCCTTCACATAAAATATTTATTTTAGGGCTGGATAGATGGCTTGGTGGTTAAGAGCACTGACTGTTTTTCCTAAAGGTCCTGAGTTCAATTCCCAGCAACCACATGGTGGCTTATAGCTATCTGTAATGCGATCTGATGCCCTCGTCTGGTATGTTGGGATAATAAATAAATAAATCTTTAAAAAATATATTTAGTTTAAAGTTCTATTTTAATAGTGTTTTGTGTGTGTGTGAAGTCTATTTTTCTAGAGTTCTGTTTGTGAAGAAAAAAGTTGATTACTGTGCTATATATCAGTTAAAAATAAAAAAAGAGGGAGGGAAGATAAGCCTTTCTTCCCCCAGGATTTCTCTGTGTAGCCCTGGCTGTTCTGGAACTAGCTCTATAGACCAGGAGAACTTGGAGATCTACCTGAGTCTGCCTCCCTAGTGTGTGTCCCACTACAGCCCAGTATAGATTGTTATTTTTATTAATTATTGACCAGGTTATATAAAAAAAAAAAACAAAATAAAACAAAGTCTTGCAATGGTGGCACACACCTTTAGTCCCTGCACTCAGGAGGCAGAGGCAGGTGGATTTCTGACTACAAGGCCAGTTTGGTCTACAGAGTGAGTTCCAGGACAGCCAGGGCTACATGGAGAAACCCTGTCTCAAAACACTAAAACCAAACCAAACCAAAGTTCTCACAGTGCAGCAAGTCCAATTTTTTGATCCCTTTGTCTACAAAACTGGGGCTGAAAGTTCTGAACCCCTCCTTCTCTCCAGATGCCTGTCTTCAGTGAAATGGACACTACCTGTATGTGCAGGGCTCTGTCTCAGAGCCTAACACAGCCTTGGCAGAGAGCTGGCGCCCCTGAGCACTACTGTATCAATCTGTGAAATGGATGTATCCTGAATGTTTAGGACCCTCCCCTACCCACTCAATCCAACCCTGCCACTCGGTGCCCTCTCTAGTCTGACCAAGTGCTGTGTTCTGCCCGGGCACGGCATATTTCTTGACTTAGTTAAAAAGAAAGTCAAGTATTTATTAAGTCAGTTGATGAAGCAGCGGAGGAACCCGCCCTTCCCCCACACGTCTGCCAACGGTTTCCATTCATCCACAAACACTAAGTGCCTTCAGTATACAGTAGTTGCTGTGGGGCTATTGGAAGCCTTCTGTTTCAATGTTTGCGATGGGCCAAGGGCTGTGTAAATAAGATGTTTTCATCCCGGTGGAAGCGAGAGGAAACAGCAGTGATTTAAATAATCACACCTCTGCAAAGATTAGGTGAAGTGCTGATGGTCAAAATCCGAGTACTAGTCTTAGAGGCAACCCCTACGCTGTATTTTGTAGGAAAACGAGAGTGGAATCTTAATCAACACCATGCACACTCTGAAAGCTATAGTACAAAACCAGCTGGAAACATGGGCTGTGGGCAAATAGTTTGTGGAAGAGAGTGGGACCCCGGGCTTTTTCACTTCGTTGCTCACGACGACAGGCAGAATGTAGAAAATTAAGAAGCCTTCTCTTTATAAAACAGGACCGACGAGGATGGGATTCGAACCCACGCGTGCAAAGCACAATGGATTAGCAGTCCATCGCCTTAACCACTCGGCCACCTCGTCCCACACACAACAGTCCTTTCCACATTGCCATATCTCCCATCTCCGGCGCACCTCCACATTTTCATTCCTGACCCTGGTACTCACCCGGAAAAGTTCAAAGAAGAAACAGTAACAAAGAGGTTTTTTAATTTTTCGTCTACGAAGGATTCAACCGGGAACCGCGTCATCAACGCCAGTGATGCGGCCAACCTCTGCCGGGGTTCCTTTCCCCGCCGCCAGGCGAGCGCATGGAAGTTTCAGGACGCACTAGGGCTGGGGGTTAGGCGAGGGTGGGTGGTCTGGGTCCAGTTCCCTAGGGAGAGAAACGCGTGCAGAGGTCCCCGGCCGCGCGCCGAGACCGCGGCTAAGATCGGCGTTTGCAAAGAGCGCGCCGAGCAGCCTCTGCTGCAGTAGCTCCTCCTCTCTCACAGAGGGCGAGCTGGCACGCGCCTCCACCGAGGAGAGCGGATGGTGGGCGGGGCTGCGCGTAGGCTCGGCTGGCCTCGGCTGGCCTCGGCTGAGCTCGGAAGGCTGCGGTAAATCCGGGCTTGCGGTGCCTGGCAGAGGCTACAGCCCGGTGGTCCCTGCTTCGTGCCGGGATCCCCGAGAGCCATGCAAATGTCCTACGCCATCCGATGTGCCTTCTACCAGCTGCTGCTGGCCGCGCTCATGTTGGTGGCAATGTTGCAGCTGCTCTACCTATCCCTGCTCTCCGGACTGCACGGCCAGGAGGAGCAGGAACAGTATTTCGAGTTCTTCCCGCCGTCTCCGCGATCCGTAGACCAGGTAAAGTCTCAACTCCGCACCGCACTGGCCTCCGGAGGCGTTCTGGATGCCAGCGGCGATTATCGCGTCTACAGGGGTCTACTGAAGACCACCATGGACCCCAGCGATGTCATCTTGGCTACGCATGCCAGTGTTGACAACCTACTACACCTGTCCGGACTTCTGGAGCGCTGGGAGGGTCCGCTGTCGGTTTCAGTGTTCGCGGCCACCAAAGAAGAGGCGCAGCTGGCCACGGTGCTGGCCTACGCGCTGAGCAGCCACTGCCCCGAGATGCGCGCCAGGGTCGCCATGCACCTCGTGTGCCCCTCGCGTTATGAGGCTGCTGTGCCCGACCCCCGAGAGCCCGGGGAGTTTGCCCTGCTGCGGTCCTGCCAAGAGGTCTTTGACAAGCTAGCCAGGGTGGCCCAGCCCGGGATTAACTATGCACTCGGGACCAACATCTCCTATCCCAATAACCTGTTAAGGAATCTAGCTCGGGAAGAGGCCAACTATGCCCTGGTGATTGATGTGGACATGGTGCCCAGCGAAGGACTGTGGAGAGGCCTAAGGGAAATGTTGGATCAGAGTAACCACTGGGATGGCACAGCACTGGTGGTACCTGCGTTTGAAATCCGCCGATCCCGCCGGATGCCAATGAACAAAAATGAGCTAGTGCAGCTCTATCAGGTGGGCGAAGTTCGGCCCTTCTATTATGGGCTGTGCACGCCTTGCCATGCGCCCACCAACTACTCCCGCTGGGTCAACCTGCCAGAAGAGAGCTTGCTGAGACCTGCCTACGTGGTGCCCTGGAGGGACCCCTGGGAACCATTTTATGTGGCTGGAGGAAAGGTGCCCACATTTGATGAACGCTTTCGGCAGTATGGCTTCAATCGAATCAGCCAGGTACTTGAGAGGGCATGTGGGACTGATTGGAGGTGTGTCAGGGATGGAGTGGCCATGGGTGGGAAGGAGGCAGTGAAGCAAGAAGAAAGAGGTTGGATGGCAGAGAATTGAGGGCGGTGGAGCTCTAGGGATGATCATGTGGGCTCTGGGGATATCATTAAGTTATTATGACTAAATTATTGTGACCTCTCTCTGTCTCTCTCCCTCTTCTCTTCCCTCCTCCATTTCTCCTTTTTCTACCCCCACCCCTTCCAGGCTTGTGAGCTGCACATGGCAGGATTTAATTTTGAGGTGCTGAACGAAGGTTTTCTGGTTCATAAAGGATTCAAGGAGGCATTGAAGTTCCATCCCCAAAAGGAGGCTGAAAACCAGCGAAATAAGATCCTTTACCGCCAGTTCAAACAGGAGTTGAAGGCTAGGTACCCCAACTCTCCCCACCGATGCTGAGTTCTTTTCGTCCATGGTCCGAGAATTTTCAGCATCTGGCTCCTCAGGCCTGACTGGGGTAAGAAACATGCCTCCGCTTTACAGAGGTAGCTGTGGTTTTAGAACACTGAACTTGACTATGGGGTGCTGGGAGCCAAGTCTCAGCTTTACCACTAACTAGCTGTGTGGCCTTGAGCAAATACTAGTACTTCTCTGAGCCTCCATTACCCCGTCTGTAAAAGGGGAGGTGAAAATACCTACCTCACAGAACTGTTTGGCTCAGATGAGACGCTGTATGTGAAAACATCCTGTAAACTTCGTACAAATGTGAAGTATTATTAATATTGCTAGTGTTATTATATTGTTACTATTAACAATGTTGGGTGGATAGCGGCAGAGCAGAAAGTATGAATGGACTAGAGGTGAAAAGCTTGAGTATTTAATAAAATGAGCCTTTTAGAGAGATGAAAACATAGAATGTAGTGCTCAGAACTGGAGGAGAACGTAAATCTTTTCGTTCTCTCATGCCTTCGTTCTCTGCCTTCCGAGATCCCGGAAGGAAGAAAGGGTCTGTAGGCCCTCGGGGTTAAAGTCCCAGATCTGTGCCCTCTAGTTGGTTGGGCTGCTCTTTTGCCTTCAGATGAGAGTGTGTAAATAAACGAGTGTTACACCCACAGCTGGCTCTGTTACTCTCCTAAGCTGAGGGGTGGTGGGCCGGAGCATCGTGTTACTCGGTAGTGGACCCAAGGACACAGACCAGAATGCTAGGACAGGCTGAAGGCCTGGGTTACTGTGGGCCGGTTGCTATGGAGACCCGTCCTCCGTATCCCGGCATGCCTGGATTACCAGTAGTTCCATTGTAAGCTCCACAATGGGCGCGTCCTGATGACGCACACGGAAGCGTCGACACCTCCTGGAGAAAGAGGGACCTGCGCAGCTCTGTCCGGGACACCGACGGCGGCGGCGTTCACATCCTGGGTCCGACAGCTCTCCCGGAGTCTTGGACGTGAGGCCGGAGGCCCCAGTCCCTGCGGTGCGTATGGCCACGCCTGGCGCTGGGTTGGGCTTCCAGGGTCGGAGCCAAACTACAGACTTAACTGGCCCGGCTCGCGCGCTGGCCTGAGAGGAGCCCGCGGTTCTGGGGGTGGATCGAGCGAGGTTGGAGACTTCCTTGCGCCGCAGAGTTAGTTCCCAGTGTCTGAAGGAAGGGGTCTGCTTTCCCTGGAGGTGTTTATACACCGCGCGTTACAGTGTGCCTCTTTCACTCCCTACAACCCTCAGCAATGGTATATCCCCTATTTGTACCTGGGTTAAGGAGGGACGGTTGTGACTTCATTTAACCAAGTCAGGATCAGAGTCACCTGGAGGAAGGAGATCGTTGAGTTCACCCTGCTTCTTAGAGAGTATGTAAACCATGGTGAACAGGAATTGCCAGTGCGGGAACCTGAGGCTTGAGAAAGAGAACGGTGAGGCTCTTTTGGAGATCTCGATTTTCAGAGCAGGAGGAAATGCTACTAAACTCTTGCGGGTCCGGCACTTGCATGGGTGTGAAAGAGCGTTGACCATCCCTCCAAGTAGTGTTACCAAGAAGTAAAAGCCAGTTCCTGTACTGCAAAGGTTTGTTTTTATTTAATTTTATTAGGACAGATTGCGGCCCCTGTCCTGATGAAACACCCACATTTCACTGGGTGGTCTGACATGAGACTGGGAGAATATGAGATAAAAAAAACAAAAAAGCTTCCTGGGGGAGGGAGTGTGTGCCTACCCCACCGGGAAGACTTGCAGAACAGCAACCAGAGAGGTAGAAATAACACCGGTGTGAACTAGAAGCTTCTACATCCAAGATGGCCTATTCTCTCAGGTGACCTGGCAGCATCAATCTCTCGTGTCTCCTTCATTTTGAAAATACATTCCACCCTAACTTTTGGATTTGCAATCTACTCTGCAGAGGTTTCTCCCCCTGCCTCCTTTGTTGACCTTGGGAATTCCAACAGAGACCCCTTCTCACGTTTCTGCCTGACTAGTCAGACTGCACAAGGCCTAAACAACTGCCGTGTGTAGGTAGCAGAGCCTGTGTCCAGTGGAAGCTTACATACCTCTGTCCCTGGTTCCTTTCTCATTTCTAGGTCTTTGTACTTGTTCTTCGCTCTGCCAGGAATGTTCCATCTCTGTTGGCCTGGTCCTTACCTCGTCTGTCTCCCTCTGGAAGCTGTCACTGTAGCAGCAGCTCCAGATCCTGTGTAGACACCTCTCCTATAACACCTTAGTTTGTCTCTCCTCACACCACTATCAAGGTCTGTGTCTTTGCCTTCTCTCCCAGGAGAGGCCAAAGACTGTGTCTGTCATAGCTATACTATAGCATCTGTCACAATCTACAGTGACTCTTGGTACCTGGCATATATTAGGTGCTTAGTAAATACTAGATATGTAAGGAGAAAGGTGGGGGAGGGGCTTAGCGTGTAATGTTTCTGAAAGGTAAGCATTGAAAAATTTTGGTGTTTGCTACAAGGGAGTTGATGTGTAATTCTGCTGCAGTGGTTTTAGTGTGAGTGCTGGGTGTCCAAATGCTGAAAGAGGAGGAGGTGAAAGTCAGAATAGCAAGTGTGCCCAAGGCCTGGAGAACTGTAGGAAATTAAGTAAACTGAGCCAAGTTTCATATTTCTGCATTCATTCCTTTACCTACTTATTTCTTTGGATTTGACACAGCCTCACCAGCTATTGCTAGCCTGAAACTAACTGTATATCAGGCTGGGCTTGAATTTGTAGTAATCCTCCTGCATCCTGAGTACTAAGATAACAGGCCCGTACCACCTCACCTGGCTTTATTTTTTATTTGTGTTTGTTTTGTTCCAGAAGGATCTAGTCTGGGTGCCTCTTCAGGCAGCAATTCTACCACTGAACTGTACCCCCAGCATAGTGCTTTTGTGTGTTTTTAAGACAGCGCGTCTCTGAGTAATCGGGAATGGCCTCCTGCCTCAGTTCGTGGAGGGTGGGACTATGTGGATGACCCTCATCAGGCTCCCTTTGCTTTTTAATTTTTTTCCAGTAGTGGGAATTGAGTCCAGGACCTTACATATGCCCAGAAACATTCTCAGACTTCTCTGCTCCCCCACCTTCACCCCCCAACAGGGATTCGTGGCTGTCCTGGAACTTAACTCTGTAGACCAGACCAGGCTGGCCTTAAACTCAGTGATCCACCTGCCTCTGCCTCCCGAGTGCTAGGATTAAAGGCATGTGCCACCACCACCTGGCTTCTCTGTTTGTTTTTTTTTTTTCCTTTTCCTTTTTTAGATTTATTTATTTTATGTATATGGGTACACTGTTGCTGTCTTCAGACACACCAGAAGAGGGCATTGGATCCCATTACAGATGACTGTGAGCCACCATGTGGTGCTGGGGATTGAATTCAGGAAAAGTCAGTGCTCTTAACCACTGAGCCATCTCTCCAGCCCCTTCTGTTTTTCCTTAATGGTAGGAAAAGCCTGAGCACACCTGAACTTCCACATAGGAAGTGCTTCCTGTCCACGTCCTGGGGAATGCTAGGGGCTTAGGATATTGCTCAGTGGTAGTTAGGGTTCAGCATTTATGAGAACCAGAGTTCAATCCTTAATCCTTCAAAACAAAATAAAAACCTGAGTCAGGCTCATTTATGAAGAAGGGGATTTAACCGAGTGGTGAGAGGTAAGCCTGTAATCCTGTGGCCAGCCTGGACAACTTAATGAGACCAATTCTCAAAAAAGGCTGCTTTTCCAGCATGCTTAAGAATCTGAGTTTAGCCGGGTGGTTGTGGCGCATGCCTTTAATCCCAGCACTTGGGAGACAGAGACAGGCGGATTTCTGAGTTTGAGGCCAGCCTGGTCTACAGAGTGAGTTCCAGGACAGCCAGGACTACACAGAGGAAACCCTGTCTTGGAGAAAAAACAACACACAACCAAACAAAAAAGAATCTGTCTAATCCTCAGTATGAGAAATTTTTAAAATGGTTGTTGGTGTTCCTAGAGAAATGGTTCAGCAACTAAGGCATTGGCTGGTCTTTCAGAGGACCCAGGTTTCATTCCCAGCCCCCACATGGCAACTCACAACCGTCTGCAGGCAAAACACTCATAATGTTAAAATTATACTTACATGTGTGAAGTATGTATATTTCTCAGAGTCCTAGGCTGGGAAGGAAGACAAGCTTGAGGAGCCTGTGTCTGACAAGCCTTTTTGCTAGAGCACCTCATTTAAGAAGGTGGAAGGGAAAGAGTTAAATTTTATCTGGAACCCTCTGCTGATTAAGGCCATCAGTACACTTGAGGGCAGACCTCATCATCTTTCAAAGGTCCCATCTTGGGCTAACCAAGTGGTTCAGCAAGTAAAAGCAACTGCCACCAATATTCAAGAATCCACATGGTAGAAGGAGAGAACTGACTTGTACAAGCTGTCCTCAGACCTCTATATTTGCAAACAGAAAACCCTCAAAGTCTCATCTCTAAACACTTGCACGTTAAGCTTCCAATACAGGCCAGAAGGAGGAACCAGAAGATCATAGGGAGAAGGAAACACTGGGGACTGAAAAAACAGTGACAGGATTTGGGATTTGGTCTAGAACACAGGAAAAGGCCAGAAGGGGAAGGAGTGTGAGAACTGGCCCTTCAGTGAGGTAAAGGAGCTGGGCTTATAGTTAAAGTGCAGTCTATGAAGGGTCTTGTCAGAGCCAGTCAGAAGCTTGGGTCCAGGCCCATCAGCAGTGGGGAACCTTTCCCATTGTGACTCAACCTTGGTCAGCATTCCCATGCATCCCAGAATTCTGTAAGAGGAGCAGTGTGTTGACACTAGCCACTTCCCCTCTCTCTTCGAGGCTTGTGTTTTGTCATCTCCCTGTTTGGCTGCTCTGATAGTGGACAGTGGCTATCATGGCCCATACTCCCTCTCCCAGAGCCCAGATGCCCATCCAGCCTTCAGGCAAAGAAACAGAAGAGATGGAGGCAGAAGGCGATTCAGCAGCTGAGATGAATGGGGAAGCAGATGAGAGTGAGGAGGAACGGAGTGGCAGCCAGACTGAGTCAGAAGAGGAGAGTTCAGGTGAGCCCCTGCCACCCACCCCCCACTCACTCACACACACACACACACACACACACACACACACGCAGCAGCTTGCCCCTGCAGAACCAGTCCTAATTGCCCTCTCGCCTCAGAGATGGATGACGAGGACTATGAGCGGCGCCGCAGTGAGTGTGTCAGTGAGATGCTGGACCTGGAAAAGCAGTTCTCGGAGCTGAAGGAGAAGTGAGCATGGGAGGGCTGGCGGGCCTCTGTGCGGCGGGGTGCAGGTGCCTGTAGTGAGCAGCCAGTGGGGCACACAAGGGGAGCAGGTGTTTGGCAGGCATTTACCTGAGACGACAAGTGACCACTGGAGAGGCCAGTGATACGCAGCTGTCTTTTCATCTCCAGGTTGTTCAGGGAACGGCTGAGCCAGCTACGCTTACGACTGGAGGAAGTGGGGGCTGAGAGAGCCCCAGAATATACAGAACCTCTTGGAGGGCTGCAGCAGAGCCTAAAGATCCGTATTCAGGTGGCAGGTCTGTAGCTCCCCTGTTCTGCTCCCAAAACCAGCTCTCTGTCACCTTCCACTCTGCCCCAACCCTGTTTACCCTATTCTTGTGGCTCTTCCTTTGGGGGATATAGGGCCTCTGTCCAAACAGAACTCCTCTTCCCCTTTGCAGGGATCTACAAGGGCTTCTGTCTGGATGTGATCAGGAATAAGTATGAGTGTGAACTCCAGGGAGCCAAACAACACCTGGAGGTGAGCCAGCATGGGCCCCCTGGGAAGGCGGGGAAGGCGGGTGAGATTGAGGTCTAGCAGTTCCCCTGGCTGAGTGGCTATCCCTCTCCCAGAGTGAGAAGCTGCTGCTGTATGACACACTGCTTGGGGAGCTGCAGGAGCGGATCCAGAGGCTGGAGGAGGACCGACAGAGCCTAGACATCAGCTCAGGTGAGGGGAGGGCCCAATCCTAAAGTGCCCTTCCCCTTTCTGGACCTTGGTTTCCCAGGCTGCATAAGGGGAGTCAGACAACCGACTTCTTGGGGCCAGGAAAGGGTCTAGCTCAGTATTCCACATATAGTGGGGGCTCATGCAGAGTAGGTCCCCTGCCTGCCCCTATTCAGAATGGGGGTAACCCAACTGACACATGGATGCATATAAAAAAACCATAATCCTCTCCGTGTTCATATGGGGTCCAGATATTTCCTTCATCCCCTGTCTACAAAGCAAATGGAAAACACGAGGCTTAAGCAAGAAGGGCAGTGGCCTTCTCCGGGCTGCACCAGTGCACCAAGAGGCTGCCAGCCTCAAGCAAGGCTGGGGCGACTCTCCTGGTGGTGATGGGGAAGGGAGGGAAGGCCAGGCTGTCTGTGGCTGTGGGTTGTCTATGCTGACCCTGACTCTGTGTCTCTGGGCACAGAGTGGTGGGATGACAAACTACATAGCAGGGGCAGCTCGAAGACTTGGGACTCGATGCCACCCAGCAAGAGGAAGAAGGCACCGCTCGTTTCTGGTATCCTTCCACTCAAGGTCACCTGACAGTGGGCAGGATGGGGCAGGCCGTGGACTCAGGGAGGTCAGAAGGATCATGTGGGACAGCATCAAGCTACAATCGTGGCCATTTGGTGTCACATGAAAGTGTCCATTTGTCAGAATTTTCTTCTGCATTCTAGGTCCTCCTGAGTCCCGTGGTCCCCAAAGAAACAGAAAGCTCAGCTCACTGACTCCTAGTAATTTCCTGTAAAGATCAGCCTTTGAAGCCCCTCTGGCTTCTCCTCAATGTCCTGGTGTAGGCCTCATGCGGTGTCAGTCATTCTTACCCAGGCCTTTCTCAAGCCCTCTGCTGCTATTACCTGTCTGTTCCATGTCTGTCAGGTGCCATCTCCTCTGAAGTCTCTCCTGATCTATATCCCCCATCCCTACCCACTATGCATGTGGTTCTCTTCTGTATGAGCATCCTAAGGGGACTCACTGTCTTTGACCCTCTTGTGCTGCACAGCGTAGCACTAAGCTGAGGTCTTCCATAGCCACAGTGTCAGCCCTGGGACCGCCTCAGGATGGAGGTGGGAGGGAGACATTATTGAACCATTGTGGGTAAAGGTAGATTTCAGAGACAGAACCCAGACGTGTTACCAGGAGGGGAAGACACCAGGACGGACCTTCAGGTGAGAAAGGGTCCAGTAAGTCAGTAACTGTCAGCAGCAGGTGCAGGGCCCTCAGGGTGGGTTGGGCCTTGGTCAACTGATCCGGAGAAAGGATGAGAATGAGTAAGGGAAATGGATAGGGTTTCATCCCTCACACAATACCCACACTTGCCTCCCTGAGGCAGGAGGCAGAAGCAGGTGGATCTCTGTGAGTTCCAGGCCAGCTAGGACCACAAATACCAAGTCTCAAAAAAAAAAAAAAAGAAAAAGAAAAAAGAAAAAAACAAAAGCTCTGGCACCACCTCCACGGTCTCCATGTACCGGCTCTCCTAACTGGTGGGCGTGTGGCATGGCGCTGCCGCTGTGGCCTTCGGTGGGGCCTGTTGCATTCCTCCTGTGGCCGTCCTGCTTCCTTGACCCTTGCATAGGCCCGTACATTGTGTACATGCTGCAGGAGATCGACATCCTGGAAGACTGGACAGCCATTAAAAAGGTGGGTCTGCTGCTGCCTGCTTACCCGCCGTCCTCTGCTCCCTCCAATCCCACACTCCCTGCTCCCCACTTCCTGCACCTGGCCCCATGCCAGCTCAGGTATCCTAGGATGCCCAGGCGGCCTTCTCCTCAGGAACATCTATCTCAGCCCAGGTGGCCTGACTTTGTGGCATCTTGTAGTCCTCCTGCCTAGAGACTGACCTGAGGAAGGATGTCTGTGTCAGCCCTTATTCCTGGAAGGCTGGAAGGAGAGGGGCGGCTGCTGGGCTGGCCTCCAAGCAGAGACACCTTGGTGTAGAAAAGATTTTTATACTTCATATAGCGGGGCTCAGAGCAGCTTTCCTCATGGATTGTGGAGGGCAGTATCAGCTAAAATGGACTCTAAGGGACCCTCTTTTCTCTCCACCCAGGCCAGGGCAGCAGTGTCCCCTCAGAAGAGAAAAGCAGACGGTAAGAGCTATGGACATCAGCCTGTCAGAATTGGTAGTCTGATCTCACTTTGAGGGTTTTGTGGGATTTTGAGGAATAGGAACCAGGTTGGAGAGGCTCTTGGCTGAGGGAGCAAGGACATGTAGACATGGAAAGTTCGCTGAAGATGTATGTAGCTCAGTGGTAGTGCGCTTGCCTAGGTAGCATGGGCAGGAACCCCATCCCAAGCCCAACACCCCAAGAAGATAAAAGTACCAGGCAGGATGGGTCAGAGCGGGTGGGGGTAAAAGAGACCCTTATGGATGAGGGGAGTATGGCACTTCCTCAGTGCCTTCAGGAAGTGCTGGTGGTCCCTTCATCAGTTTTCCCATATCCCTACTAGGACCCTGACCCTGCATTTATACTCGGAGGGTCCTGGGAGCAGCTGGTGCCGCACACAGGATTAGCATTTCTCTGCAAAGGCAGGGGGTTGCCTAGTAGCCCTCCAGTGTTACTGCTGACCCCTGACCCTCTGCCACCAACTGGCCTGGACTCCTCTGCTCTCCTTGGGATCTGCATAACTGTGGCCCTGAAACTGACCTGGCTAAGCAAGACTGTTGTCTCCATCCCTGACCAGCCCACCCCCTCCCAAAGAATAACTTCCCAATGTCCCCCACAAAGAAAACAGGCCTCATCCAGAGTCAAAGCAGCAACTCTCCTGACTTTCAACTCTGGCCCTCGGCCACTGAGCCAGGATCCCGGCCCAACTGCAGGAGGAGCTCTCTGGAGCCAGAGACATGCTGGGTCTTGCCCACCCTAGCTGCTGCTGGAGATGATGGCTTCCCAGGCTTTCTCAGGGCTATTCCTGGTGTCTGCCTCTCAGATTCCAAAGACTGGAATAAAATTTAACCTGGGACCATGATGTGACTGATGTGTGGCTGCTGTTGTCTTACAAAGGAACCAAGGCTTTTGTGGGGAGCACCTAAGATAGACTTTTCTGGGGTCCCTGTAGTTTGGGACATTGTGACTTAGAGAAAAGCCTGGGGAGAGGAAATTGGGGCCAGAGCAGGAAGCTGCACATGGCACAGGTAAACAGGTGAAGCACACAGCTTTGTGTGGTGAAGGGGCTTTGGACATTTCTGGAGGCCAGGTCATGTCTGCACCTGTCCCAGACACTTGGCAGATTGGCAAGGCAGGCTAGCTAGCAGGGCCTGTGTGTGGGAGGCAGCTAGCAGCAGCACCATGTGCTGTCGACCTCACAGCCACACTCCCCCTCTGGTTAACAGTGAGTGTCAGAACCACCCCCAGAACCTCAGTTAAGCAAAGAGCTTAGTTTCCATAGAGACACAGCATCCTTTCTCCATAGCAACCTGAAATCACAAAACCCAAGTTAGGTTCAGGAATGAGTCATCTGCAACCAGTAGGGGGTGCTCTCCCACAAGGCTGACCCCTCTGCAAAGCTGGAGCAGATGAGCCAGTGACCACAGACTTCTTAAGGTGACCCAGGGGTGCGGCTTGGGCCTGTGAGAACTTAGCCGGTCCTGCTTAACCCCTCCCTCCCCCTCTGCCTAGTGTGAGGAGGCTGCAGGAGGTGCTGTGTGGAGGTGGTCCTCCCTCAGCTGGGGCCTGATGATGACACTGGCATGGAGGGCTCCTCTGCCATTCAAGGCTGCCCAAGAATAGAAGAGATGGACACTGGCTACATGGAGTGGACATACAAGAGTTAACTGGCGGGGTGTGACAGGGCGAACCGCCTTCAGGAAGTGTTACTCACCGCCAGGAATGTGCACGCCTGTGCCTTGGGGGTTGGATTCTCTTCCTGAGTCCCAGGAGAAGCTGAAGGAGCTCCCAGCCATGGAAGACCCTGGTGAGACCGGAGCACACCCTCTGGGAGCCACCAGCCTGAACTTTGTACCTGGGCACCAACAGAAAGAAAAGTTAGTAAAGTTGGGGGATCAGCCAGGTGCAGGGCAGCCTGTGAGGGGGAGGCAGCCAGTGAGGGCAGTTAGAGGAGGATCTGGCTAGGATAGATGGGGAGCCCAGCATGGGAAGAGGCGTTCACCCCAGACCCCTGCTCAGGTCTGGGTGTCTGCCCCCAGGCCATCTCCAGACCCACTGTATGACACACCTGATGCCAGAGGGGTACAGGCAGGCGGGGCCCAACAACCAGCACGTAAAGTGAGCCTTCGGGAGCGGCTGCTGATCACCCGGCCTGTGTGGTTACAGCTGCGGGCCAATGCTGCAGCCGCGCTGCACGTGCTGAGGACTGAGCCTCCGGGGGTGAGTCTCTCTCCTTTTCCTCAAGGTCTAGCCAGCCAAGACTGGGAGGGAACCGGTCCTGAGCCTCCTGATCTCATTCACTTGCAGACCTTCCTGGTGCGGAAATCTAACACTCGCCAGTGCCAGGCTCTGTGTGTGCGGCTGCCAGAAGCTAGTGGCCCCTCTTTTGTCTCCAGCCACTATATCCAAGAAAGTCCTGGTGGTGAGGAGGGTGGCCTGGAGGGAAGGGGCTGGAAGACAGGCAGGGGAGGGAGGTCCCCAGAGAACAGCCTCACTCCCAATGTCTCTCAGGCGTCTCTTTGGAGGGCTCAGAGCTCATGTTCCCGGACCTGGTGCAGCTCATCTGTGCATACTGCCATACCAGGTGAGCCTGCCTGCAGGGCACCTGCTGGCCCCTGGGCCTGCCTCTCTGTACTCTCTGCCCACACTCTGCATCTGAGCACCACTCACTCTTGACTGCTCCTTGCTCTCACCTTAGGGACGTTCTTCTCCTTCCTCTCCGACTCCCCACAGCCATTCACCAGGCAGCCACCCACAAAGAGCTGGAGGCCATCTCCCATCTGGGCATGGGTAAGGGTTCCCTGCAGCCTGTTACCCAGACGGACACACAGAGGCCAAGTGGGGGAAGAAAGAGCAACCAAGATTTTTCTTTATGGGCACCCTCCAGAGCCAGCTCTGAGGCCCCCATTGGTTTCTGATTGCTAGAGTTCTGGAGTTCCTCTCTCAACACCAAGATTCAACAGAGGCCTTCGGAAGCCCCACCGATACCCAGGCTGAAGGCTCGCTCCCCTCAAGAGCTGGATCAGGGCACCGGTGCTGCCCTCTGCTTCTTCAACCCCCTCTTCCCTGGGGATCTGGGCCCCACCAAACGAGAGAAATTCAAGAGGAGTTTCAAAGTGCGGGTGTCCACAGAGACCTCTAGCCCGCTGTCTCCGCCTGCTGTGCCGCCCCCTCCAGTCCCGGAGCTGCCAGGGACATCTTCCAGCCAAACGGAAAGACTGCCCCCTCGACAGCTGCTGCAGAGGGAGAGCTCCGTGGGGTATCGTGTGCCAGGAAGTGCTGCCAGCCCTAGCCTTCCTCCCCTACCTTCTCTTCAGGAGGTGGACTGCTGCTCCCCCAGCAGCTCAGAGGAGGAGGGTTCTCCAGGAAGCCCTACAACCTCCCCACGCCTAAGCCGCCCAAGGCACCGTCGGCCTCTCCTTCGCTCCATGAGTTCTGCTTTCTGCTCTCTCCTGGCACCGGAGAGGCAGGTGGGCCGGGCAGCCACAATGCTAATGCAAAACCGATACACAGCCGTGGGTCAGCTAGTGCAGGACCTACTGACCCAGGTTCGGGCCGGTCCCGAGCCCCGGGAGTTGCAGGGCATCCGCCAGGCCTTGAGTCGGGCCCGGGCCATGCTGAGCGCAGAGCTGGGCCCTGAGAAGCTGCTACCACCGGAGCGTCTGGGTAAGGCCCAAGCCCTGGCCTCCACAGGTTCATGTCCCTGGCTCTCCATCCTCCTTTCTCCTCCACTCTTCTTGCCTTGGGACTGGGTGCCTGATGACGTACTGCTGCTTTCTCTGTGCCCCACCCTCATCCCCTTTCTCACTACTGTTGCATTGAATTCCATCTCCCCCTCCCCACCCTTCTCCCTACCTCCTGTCTTGGCTTTGGCCTCCTCCTCTTCTAGGCTTCTTTCCCCTGACTACAACTACCTCTTCTCTGGCAGAATTGGTCCTGGAGAAGTCTCTGCATCACTCTGTTCTCAAGCCTCTTCGCCCCATTCTAGCTGCCCGCCTTCGGCGTCGGCTTTCCACAGATGGTTCCCTTGGCCGCCTAGCCGAGGGCTTCCGCCTGGCCCGGACCCAGGGGCCTGGAGCCTTCGGGTCCCGCCTGAACCTTTCTTCCCCGATGGAGACAGAACAGGTGCGCCAGAAGCTGTTGCAGCTCCTTCGTGCCTACTCACCTAGTGCCCAGGTCAAGTGGCTCCTGCAGGCCTGCAAGCTGCTATACACAGCCCTGAAAACCCAGGCAGGTATGGCCCCCACCACCTTCCCCTGCTTCACTCTGTCTGGGTAGAAGCTGGGCACCACCCACTTCCACAGGGAGCCTGTCCCAGAACCCCAGAACTGCAAACAGGATGGAAGAATCCAATTCTCCATCCCAGGAACTCTAAAGAATATTGCCTTTCTTCCCTGTAACCTTCCCTGGGGTTGCTATGATGGTCCTGGTCTGTTACCTCGTTACTTAGGGGTCTAGCAGGTGCAGGGGAGGGGTCACTGTCTAAGCATGGAGATTGGACCCCAACCTTTGGGCCTCTGAGGAGGCTGGAACGCCCTTCTTTCATGTCTCCACAGGAGAGAATGCAGGCGCTGATGAGTTCCTGCCTCTGCTGAGCTTTGTTTTGGCCCAGTGCGACCTTCCTGACCTCCTGTTAGAAGCTGAGTACATGTCAGAGCTACTGGAACCCACCCTGCTCACTGGAGAGGGTAAGAGTTCCCTCACTTCCTGTCTGGGAGAAACGGGCTTCTTAGCTGGTAGTAGGTCCTTCGTAAGCACGGAAGGGAAGGCAGGACCCCTACCCCAGCCTGAACTGCATTCCATGTACCCTGTGTCCCAGGCGGCTACTACCTGACCAGCCTCTCAGCCAGCCTGGCCTTGTTGGGTGGCCTAAGCCAGGCCAGCGCTCTGCCACTCAGCCCGGCACAGGAGCTCCAGCGCTCTCTGGCCCTCTGGGAACAGCGCCGCCTGCCGGCCACTCACAGCTTCCAGGTAAAGAGCCCTTCCCCACATCTTCCCAGTGTTGGCAGTGCTCAGAGGGACTCTAAAGTTACCCAACACAGTTCCCCTAGCCCTGCATCATCCTACGGTAGAAAAAAAGGCCCATCCGAGTATCAGAGCAGCCCTTCCGGAGAATGTGTTCCATGGGTCAGGCCCTGGACTGGGAGCTTAGTAAGGGCAGCCTCCTTGATTCAGTCCAGAAACTCTGCAGAGGTAGGGCTATTGTTTTTCTCATTTTACAGATAAGAAGATAGAAACTGACATGAGAGTGACAGCTAACTCCTGGCCCCTAGTACCAGCTAAGGTTTTCCCTTCCTTGTCCTTGAGCTTTGGTCTGTGCTCCCATCTGGACCTTGGCCAGGGTGCATCATCCTTGACCTTCAACCTTCTCAGTCTTGCTTATGAATCCAGATTTTGTAGCCAGATCCCAGATTCATCACAGCTCTATCACTTTTTGTCAGTGCCTTATTTTTCTCATCTCTAAAATGGGCACCTGGGTTGCTATGAAGGGTAGGTGTACTGGTGAACTATCGGGGAATAGTTCTAGGTAGGTAGCCTCAGGAACAGCTATGGAGAGAGCCCAGCACACAGTAGATTCTCCTCATGGATCTTTTCACAAAGTTCTCCCTGCCCAAATGCCCCCCTGGGAGCCCACAAGTCAGTCAGGTCCACCATGGATTAGTACTATCCTACTCTATCACTGCACAGCTTCAGCCTGTTCCTTGTGCTTTGGTGGTGACAACCAAACAGAGCTGAGGACTTGTTCTTGCTTTCTGCACAGCATCTCCTCCGAGTAGCCTACCAGGACCCCAGCACAGGTTGCACCTCCAAGACCCTGGCTGTGCCCCCAGGGTCTTCGATTGCCACCTTGAGCCAACTCTGTGCCACCAAATTCCGAGTGACCCAACCGGATGCATTTGGCCTCTTCCTCTACAAGGACCAGGGCTACCATCGCCTGCCCCCTGAAGCCCTAGCCCACAGGCTTCCTGCAACTGGCTACCTCATCTATCGCCGAGCAGAGCGCCCTGAGGCCCAGGGGGCCTCAGTGGAGAAGGCAAAGACAGGCAGCAAGAGGCCAGAGGCAGGAGCATGGGAGGAGGAGAAAGGGGGTCTAAACAGTGAAGGGAAACCTGAGATAGCTGTTGACCAAGAAGGCAAGGATCAGGCCAGAGGAGGTCACATACAGCCAGAGGAACAAAAGGCAGAGGGAGACCAGGCCTTGGAAGAGTAGCTAGGAAGGACTGAAGGTTACCTGAGCCCCAGGAGTCTCTGAGTCCACTCTTCCCAGCTGCAGAGCTTCCTTTACCACCCACACAGTTCTCTGTGGTGTCTGCCACCGCCTCTAGCCAATCTTCATGAGTCCACCTGCTAGGGAACAGGGAGCTGGCCATATAGACTAGAGCAGAACTGAGAGTTGGGAGACGGACAGACCTCCTGTTCAAGGCCCCTGGCTTCTGCCTCCCTATAGCCCACAGGGAAAAATGTGTCTGGTAAAGGAAAAATCCACCTGCTAACCATAGGGGCATATCGGGAGGGTAATCTCGGCCTCCCCCACTGCCCATGGGCACAGGCAGGGTTGCTGGAGCATCAAGACCCTGTACAACTCCAGTCTCTCCTAGTTTCAGGGGTCAGGAAACCAGAATACCAGCAGGTAGCAAAGCTCCCCAAACTAACCGCTCTTCTCATCTGGTGTGCAGAGAAGGGATGTGGCTGCTGTTCTGCGGGTTCCTGGAGTGACCCAGGACCTACATGGATGGTTGGCATCTCAGCTTGGGCAGGGGAAAGAGAGGAAAGAGCAGGTGTTAGCAACCATGGCAGCTCATAGAGCAGCAGCCTCCACCAGGCAGCCCCCTCACCGTGTCTTCTTTCCCAGTCAGTTCAAAGATGGTTATTGCCCTAGAAATCAGGCCACAGGAGAGAGAGCACCTCTGTCCCAGTCTTTTCTCAAGATCAGAAATCTGCTGAGGTACCTAAGTAGTTCTGGGAAATTGGACCCTGAGAAATAACGCACACTAGCAGGAAGAGAAGTTTCCAGTGTCTACAAACATTGCCTCTGTAGTCCACTCATTGTGCCCTTACTAAAGCTTGGTAATGTGGGATGGTGTCATTTGTAAGCCCCACTGCAGTGCAGGTTAGGTAATTCCCAAGACATCCCAGCAAGCTAGCCCTCTAGGCCAGGGCAGCCAGCCCAGAGAGAAACCATTGGCAAATCTGAACAGAGGAAATACCCACCAAGAGCCACAAGAGGGCGTGTACAGCCCAAGAAGCTGCTGAGGGTCACCCACCTTCACTCTCCCACCGAGCTCCAGGCGATGGGAGGGATATGGCTAAAGAGAATTGAAGAGCCGCAGAATGTGGACAGTCGCTGGCCTCACACGCTTACAGCAGCTTGGGAAGTTCAGAGCAGAGACCACTTGCCGTCAGAGATTCTTAGGAAAGAATTGTTTCCAGACAAAGGAAGACCACAGCCAGTCTCAGAGCAGCGGCTCTCCTGGACCTCTAAGCACAACTTACAGGCAATACATGTACCAACAGGGGGGTAGGCTTTCAAATCCACATCTAGCCAGTGTAGGGTTCCAAACCAGAGTTCCTTGCCCACTTCTAGGCCCCCTCCCTCCGCAGGGGGGAGGTGTGTGATAAGGGGTAAGTTGATCTGATAGCTGACATCTGGCATGGGGGAGGGTGGCCATGGTTCTTTTGGCCTTTTCTCCACCACCCAGGAGGAGCCACACACAAGGCTGCTGGATCTTCAAGGCTTTGAACAACATAGCTCCTTATTCCATTATGTGTCTTCCTTTCCTCCCTAATCCTTTGTACAGGATGAAGCACTCTGCAAGTGCTCAATAAATGGTGTCCACTGACTGAGCTCAATAACTAGAAATAAGGGACTGGGGGTGGGATGGGGCAGGGAGGCCATTTCTGGGAATGAGACAGGACGTGTAGCACTCAGTCCCAGGGGAAGGACCTGGAATGTCTGCAGGGGTGCTCAGACAACCCCAGGGGCAGGATGTGGGGCTCATCTCATGGGAGCCAGGTTTCTGGGACCTCCTCAGGCCCTTCCTTTTTGTGGTCAGTACAAATTCTGGGCTCCTAGAATTCCATGTGGATCCTGGCACAGTTCAAAGGGGCACTGCTGGCTCCTGCCTGCTTTCTGGGCCTTTTCTTTTATCGATGCCAAATCAGTGTGAGCACAAGTCGAGTTTGGTGGCAGGCCCACCAGGCAGGCATGGTGGTAACATGCCAGTCTTAGATGCTATCTCCACTTTATTTTATTTTTCTCCTCCTGATGTCTCCATTATATAAAGTAGGTCCTGAGGGCTTCTTCAGGTAAGTGGCTTGTTACAGGACTTAAAACTCTAACATATACCCTCCAGAGAGAAAGAATCATTTATTTATTCATACTCTCAACAAAGCCAGGCATGGTAGCACACATCTGTAATCGCTGTACTTGGGAAGCTGAGACAGGAGAATCAGGAGTTCAGGGACATCCTTAGCTACGTAATTGGAAGCCAGCCTGGGCAACATAGCAAGACCCTCCCCCCAATCTCAAAAGAGAAGTGTGTGTATTTTGTAGCCTAAAGAGAGATTCAATACCAAGTACTGTGATCTGGCGAGTAACTGGACCACTGCATCCCGGGGACTCTACCTTCCTACATCTCCCATGTCCTAGAAGTAAGGCTGTGAGCTGTGCTGTGACTCATCCAGTGTCCACTGCTGTAGACCAGGACGGGGACGCTGACCAGTAGCTTGGGGGTCTTGGAAGCAGGCACATCATTTCCTTGCTTGGCAGTGTTGCATTTGTCATCTTATCGTCACCCCAGTTGTACGTGTGAGTTTGTTTATTGTCTGTCTTCCTCACTAATGTGCCAAGAGCCAAACTGGCCTTCCTCCCAGCAGGCCTTCAAGACCTAGAACAATGCCTTGGCCCAAGCTGGCACTTGTAAGACTGTGTGTGGGCTGATGGTGTATAATGGCAGGTCCGGAAGACTTCATCAAGACCTGTCCTCTCTGCTCCCAGGGCTGGCTCATTTCCTACAAGTTCTACTGAGGGCTGTGTACACACACGTACACCTCGCTTCAGCCTCTTCTCCCTGATGCTATCCTAAGGCATGGATATCCAACTGGTGATAAAAGACCACCGGGCATCACTGCAGAGGGAGTCAGGATTAGGGTGAAGAAAGGGCTGCGTGCTCAGGTTCTGGGGCCTGTGAGACCATGAGGGGTGGAGTGAACAGCAGTCATTGAGACTTAGTCGGACCCACCCTCCTCCCCCTCCTTAACATCCCACTGTGGCCTTGTGAGCAATGTTCACACCCACAGTTTAGAGCATAGTAACACTCTGACCCACATTCCAAAGCAAAGTGATGCTGTTATCCCAGGTGGGAAGTAGAGTGCCCAGGCATTCACAAGATTAACAGGCACACCCAGACACCACTAGGACACACATGGGGACTGTTGATACAGGCCTGTAGTGACACACAGACTTCCTGACACTCACCTACCTATCTATGCAAAAGTGCTAATAACCACACACACACACACACACACACACACACACACACACACACACACACACATCACCACTCAGTTACATTCAAGCTCCTGGAGACACAGCATACCTTCTGCTTTCTGCTCCTCCTGAGCCCTAGAGATGTAAGCACCCCTACAACACACACAACTCACGTGGTTTTATACTTTGGAGCATGAACAGGAGATCCAACCCCTATCTCCTACCCAGCCTGGCCTATCCTGGCCACACACACACACACACACACACACACACACACACACACACACAGCCCCTGGTGGGCCCCCTGAGGAAACTGAATGGCTGGGAAGACCCCTGCAAGGGTGTGGTGACCTCACGGGCTAGGCAGGAGCTGAGGCAGGCCGGCTGGGCGGGGCAGCCTGAGCTCATCAGATTCCAGCCTGATTCACTGGAGGAGTTGAAGGATGGAGGATGGGGAGGAGCGCTGGCCCAGGAGGTGGGGCTCTGGGGACCTGAGTGGGTTCTGGATCTGAGTGTCATGGTGGTGGCCTTCCTGAGGAGTTCTCCTGGGTAGGACTTAAGCCCCCCGCTCTGAGCTGTGGGGTGAGACAATCAGCCCCGCCCTCCAGGCTGGAACATACCCCCCACCCCTTCCTGACTTTAGCAGCTGGATGTCTTTAGCTGGGGAGGTGACCTTCGGTCCATCTTGAATCCTCTGGGCTCCGGCTGGCAGTCTGCTTGGTGGACTCTAAAGGTCAGGAAAGGCAAGATTTGCCTGGTCCCATTGCATGGGGCTGACGGGGTTACAGGCCCATGCTGCCTTGCCAGGCAAAACTTCTGCCAGAAAGTGAGGATGCATGGGCTGCCCAGTGCCTGAGATGTTTTCTCACTGAGATTGAGCCCTTTAGTCCTGCCATCCCCAGAAATCCTTGTGTTCCCAACTGAGGGATGCTTACAGGGGGCGGGAGAAGGGGGGCCAAGCTGCCCAGACTCAGCTGCAGGGTGACAGGAAGAAAGGATGGGGGCAGGGTGAGGGTACAGGAAGTGCCTTTCTTGGAACTCTGCACCAAAATAGACCATTCCATCCCTACTCTGGGTCTGGTGTCCCACGGGGGAGGTGTGTGTCACCAAGGAGACCCTCACTAGGGAGGAGCGTGATCTGACCTCAGTCTGGCTTTTGCTTGCCAGCCCCCTCCACCCCCACCACAGCCCAGGCTCCACTTTGAAGTCTCAACATAAATATCATGTCTGCTTGGGTTCTCCTTCCTGGCCTTGGTCACAGACCCCAGACCTGGCTTCCAACCCAGCCAACCCCCAGGATACAGAACAGAGAGAGAGGAGGGAGGCTAGACCACCCAGGGATGGTGGCAAGATAGACACACTGCTACATAGATGGGAGAGAGATGGGAGATGCAGAGACAGGGGGAAGCTGAAAGCAATGAGACAGACCCCAGACCAACAGGAGGACAATTCTTAGGGCAGGAGACCCCTGACTCTGGGATCCTGGGGGAAGGGGTGCAGGAGGGAGAGGTGTGATCCAGGAAGAGACAAGGAAAAGTAAATACTTGCGGAGAAAGTTCCAGAGGCATCGGGTATGGCAGAGATCAGAGAAACTGGGACTGGGGTAACTGGGGAAAGATGCGGCAAAAAGAAACTTGTCCTGTGACAGTGAGGACCAGTAGCCTTGTTACCCAGGCCTGGGATCTTTGATTGGGGTGAGGACCTAGGAGTTGGGACTGAAGTTAGAGAAGTCCTCAACAAACTGGGCGAAGCCGAACGATCCTCCTCTTAAGCAGAGAGCCTACACCCACAGTACCCTCGCATAGGCCTTCAGAAGAGCTGCCTGCACAATTCGGGCAGGGCTGGTCCTTCCAGCCTAGACACGTGTCCCAGGATTCCCTTTCTTGAGGGCAGATGTGGCTAGATGTTCAGGCTCCCAGCTGGACCTAAGCTGGATGTCGCCAGGAGCCATTTGCTTCATTCTTGCAGCTGTGGGCACAGGTGTGAACTTGCTGGGACACCCAGCTGTGTACATGTGTAGTCATGCCAAGGCTGTGCATACACATGTGTTTGCACAGCCCTGTGTGCAAGCACGTTGTCCTGTAGACACATGCACACAAGGTCTCTATGACTAAGGCCCCGCTCTACCCTCAGCTACCCCCAGCTGTCAGAATTCTTTGGCTTCAAGGATGCTGAGGAGGGCCAAAACCCCTTCTTCCCAGTTCGAGTTCTCCAAACCTCTGTCTCCCACCCATCCTGTCCCCAACAGCATGACCCCCTCCCTGCAGGACTGTCTTGCCAGAAGCACAAAGGGCGTGGCCCTAACAGTGGGGAGGGGAGGAGGTTTCAAATGTACTCTTTCCTCCTCCACTGCTGCCCAGGGTAAACCTCTCCCACCAACCCACCTTGGCTCCCACCCAAGACTGGGTGCCTCCCGCCCTCTCTCGGCCCTTCCTTCTGACAGCCTGAAAGCTGGGATGGTTTGAGAAGAGTTTAGACAGGGACTAGGGTGGGGGTGGGGACAGAAGAGAGAGAAGAGAAGGAGGTGATTTGCACACAAAGCAATGTGCTGGCTCAGCAGGCCAGCATGCCAAGGCTCTTAAGGATGCCTGCCTGGGGGGCGCCCCCAATCTTACCCAATCCCCCCACCCAGCTGTTCTTTGGGACCTTCTCTGGGCCAGCTATCCTTTAGACCACCTATCCCCTCCCCTCTGGGCCTACAGATTGCATCCAAAACCATCTATCACAGCACGGAGACCCAGCAGAATCTGAGATGGTACACCCTGCTACCCACCCACCTCCAGTCCAGCCAGGAAGACACACTAGCCTCAGGCCCCAGTAAAGAACACAGTTGTGTGTGGGAACTCATCTCATTTGTTCCTTGCAGTGGTAACCCACACTGTCCCTGTCTTGGATTGTCTCCCTGCAGAGACATAGCCATCCATTCTCAGAATGCCACTCATCAGGGTGCCTGCCAGTGACAACTCAGGCCCTTTGCTTACATCCTCTATCGAGCAATGCATCCACATGTTTTAGAAACAATGTGATAAATGCCTGTAATCCTAGCACTTGGTGATAAAGGCCGAGAGATCATAACTTTAAGGTCATCCTTGGCTACATAGTAGTTTGAAGCTAGCCTGGGCAACATGAAACTCTGTGTAAAAAAAAAAAAAATCCACATATATCTACCTATCCACCCATCCACTTATGTATGCACATATGTGCATACATACCTACAAACATACATACTGCATGCATATGTACATACATACATACATACATAGGTCCATCCATCCATCCAATCCCTTCCTCCCTCCTAACCATCCTTGTTTCCATGCATTCATTCATTCAGCTAAGTGTGTGGCAACCCATGTCCCCATGTATCCATCTACCTATCATCTCTCTGTATAGCTACCCAAATACACTGCACATGTGTATGACTATCCACCATCTGCCTGTATATCCATCCATCCCCCCATGCATCTATATATCTACCCATCATTCACCCATGCATCCATTCACATATCGACCACCAAAGCTTTAATCACTTGTCACATCAGTTAGCATCATCTCCAAGTAGTGGGTGAACAATATGAATCAGACTCAACCAGAACAACAGGAAAAGAACCGTAAGCCCCTCTCCCTGCTTTCCACATCCTTGGTGCTCTGTATTCATGTTCCCCATCCCAACTAGGGAAGAAAGTTCTTAGGACACCTCCACTCTACTTCTCTCAACCCGGAGAAGGGCTGGACCCCCAACCTGGGGGGTTGACATACTGAAGTATGTCGCTAACTCTTACTTTGGCCAGCAAATCTTTGTTGAAGCCAGAGGCATGCTCTCACCCACCTCTCAGCCTCTTTCCTACTTTGGCTTCCCTCCACTTAGAAGTAGGTCTAGCTAGTACGTCTGGAAGTTGGCCTTTGACCTTCTTCCCTCTACTTACTTTGCCTGCTTCCCCAGCCCTTCGCCCTACTGAAACTGGAGTCCTAACCCCTGATCTGACCCACCCACTTGCCAGACATCCTACAGCCTCTTCTCAGACGCCCAGCACTGGCCATCGCCCGAAGCATGACTGGGCTCACCACACCCTTGGACCAGGCTCAGAACCGCCCCCAAGGAACCTCCAGAGGCTGCCTCCCCCAGCCCGGCCCGCCCTGTAGCCCAGCTCTCCAAGCCAGATCCCTTCTCTTTCCCAGATGATTGCAACAGTCCCCTAACTGGTCCCTGGCCTTGGGTCCCATACACCCACCATCCACCAACCACAGTGTTCCCTCGCCCTGACTCTCTTCCCATGGCATCCACAGTGGAGCTTCTGCCTCTCAGGAGCAGCTTCAAAGCCTCCCACGGCGGGCCTCCCCTCCCTGCCTATATTCTCTCTCTGCTCCTCACTTTGCTCTCAGGCCAGGCAAGGAGGTCCCTTGCACCCCGCAAACCCATCTGAGCTCTCAGCCCAGGCCATCATCCTGGTGTGCCAGCACCCAACTTCTGCTCAGGGGACGACAGGTGCGGCAACCTGGAAGACAAGCAGAATGAGAATCAGGAGCCCCGGTGCAAGTCTGAGCCCTGGCAGTTAATTCCCTCTAAGACGCTCACTGCCCCAGATTCCCCATTTACAAAAAGACATGCACACCACCAGGAATGGTCCACTTCTGGGATGATCCAGAATCAACAGGGTAGCTAGCAAGTGTGGAGAGCAAGCAGGTGACAGCTCCAGGGAAATCGCAGCCTCCCGAGAGCATCTTCAGGAGCCTCCGAGGGCATCTTCAGGAGCCGGGCTCTTCACTTCTCTGTGCTCACTCAGTATTCAACAAGTCCCCAACAACAACAACAACTTTTTATTTGTTTGATTGTTTGTAGACAGGGTTTCTCTGTTTAGCCCTGGTTTTCCTGAAACCCACTCTGTAGACCAGGCTGGCCTCAAACTCAGAGGTCTGCCTGCCTCTGCCTCCCAAGTGCTGGGATTAAAGGTAAACACAACCATGCTGGATTTTTTTTTGTTTGTTTTTTGTTTTGTTTTTAAAGATTTATTTATTTTATGTATGTGAGTACACTGTTGTTGTCTTCAGACACACCAGAAGAGGGCATCAGATCCTATTACAGATGGTTGTGAGTCACCATGTAATTGCTGGGAATTGAACTTGGGACCTCTAGAAGAGCAGTCAGCGCTCTTACTCGCTGATGCATCTCTCCAGCTGCGTTTTTTGGTTTTGGGGTTTTTTGTTTTTTGGGGTTTTTTTTGGCTTTTTTGTTTTGTTGTTGCTGTTTGTTTGTTTGTTTTCTTTTAACAAGGTCTCATTTATCTTTTTACATCCCAGCCTGGCCTGAAACTCACTATGCATCTAAGGATCACTTTGAATTTCTAATCCTTTGCCTCTATCTCTGTAGTGCTGGGATTTCAGGCACTTCTTACTAATTCTTACTTACAATTCTTACTAAGCAAAGGCTCTGGGCTTGGAGGCTCCCAGGCACAGCATGGCTCATTGAGTCTGCTGCCATGGAGCACATCTCCCGGGATGGGAGTTCTCCACTGGGCACGTGATACCTGACAATAACTGGAGATGTGCTTTTGTTGTCCTAACTGGAAGGATGCTATTCATGTATGGCGTCAAAGCCAGGGCACAGAACAAACCTCTCATAACTATCTATCTCTGAATGCCAATAATGACAGCTAGGATTGAGGGATTCTGGGTAGGATTCAGGTCATAAGGAGATTCAAGTCAACAACGAAGCATACACCATGACAGAGAGTAATTGGTGAGGGGTGGGCAGTAGGGGGAGATCCCAGAGAGAGGAGAGTCATGAGTGGGTGTTTGGGTCAGGGGTATTGCTGCTTCAACTGAGACCTGAGAAAGTAAAAGGCAGAGAGGGAGGGCATTTGGATGTTGCAGGCAGGGGAGAACATAGGATCAAAGGTCCTAAGCTCAATGCCTGGTGGGCCTAAGGCTTGGTAGAGACAAGGCCAGAGTGGCTTGAACAAATAGAAGGACCAAGGGAAGAGGGAGGGCAGGGAGGACTGAGCATTAGAGACAGATCACAGAGCAGGACTTTGGCTACCTCTGGGTGAGACGCGGCCCCAGAGGGGTTGTGAGCATAGGAGTGGCTGGATCTGGCCAGGTTTGCTTTTTCCCTGTGTGTATGTGGGTAAGATTATTTTATCACTGTTTTTGCCTGCATATACTGTACACACTGCATGTGTACCTGGTATATGGAAGGAGTCAGAAGAGGACATCAGATCCCCTGGAACTGGGTTACAGATGGTTATGAGCCTCCATGTGGGTAATGGGAACTTAGCCCTGGCTCTTTGCAAGAGCAGTGAGTACTCTTAACCGCTGAGACAGCTCTCCAGCCCTTTCGTTTTTTAATGGTTCTCCCCATAAGGGAGAAAAGGAGGAAGAGGAAAGAGAGAGAGAGAGAGAGAGAGAGAGAGAGTGAGTTGCAGGGCCCTAACTAGGAGATGGAGTGTGATGGGGTGGACAGAAGGCAAAGGTGTTGCTGTGAAGTGGTCACACTCTTGATCTAGTTTTGAAAGTGATGCCAACGGGATTTGCTGAAATACTGGACAAGGGGTGTGGGAGAAAGATAGAAAAGAAGGATGAGCTCAAGCTTTGGCTCCTGCACCAATGGAAGGATGGACTTTGCTCTCCTGAGAAGGGGAGTAACCCTGCATGCTTTGAGCATAAGACTTATGAGCTCAAGGCAAGTACTTGAACCGCAAGGCGGTTCCCACAGCCTGGCTGCATCTACAATGCCAACCTGGGCACTGTGAGGTCGTTACTGAACTAGTTACTGAGCAGCTGGGTCTCCACTGGCATCTAGATTTGCTCCAAAGATACCAAATGTTTGTCCTGTACTCTGCAGTTGACAAAACACAAATGCAAATAGGGAGTGCTGTGACACAATAGTGGAGCTGAAGGATCCCCACACCTTCATCCCTGTGTTGTGGAGGAGACAATGGAAACCAAGCACTGTAGCCTACACCCATAATCTCAGTACTGCTGCAGGGAGACCTACACAAAAGGAAAGAGATGGCAGAAAAAAAGAAGAGAAGTGGGGGGGGGAAGAGGAAGGGATGTGAAATAAAAAAGAGAGAGGAACAGTGTGTGTGTGTGTGGGGGGGGGGTGTCATCCACTTAATCCCAGCACTTAGAGGCAGAGGCAGTTGGATCTCTGTGAGTTCCAGACCAGCCAGAACTACATAGTGAAAACCTGTCTTCAAAAGGGGGGTGGGGTGTATGGGGGGTGGGATGGGACATGAACGAAGGCTCAGAGAGAGCCTTGAACTCAAACAGGTCAGTACCAGAGTATCCCAAAGTGTCCCAAACAGTGTCCCAAAGAACAAAACTTCTCTTTCACTTTCTCAAGAGGTTTTCAGTGCTGGGAATCCAACCCAGGGCCAGACACCACTCTGCCACTAAGCCACATCCCCAGCTGGCTCAAAATCTGCTGAGAATATGAAGTAGCAGTGCTAAGCCAGACCAGAGGTGACAGGAAGAGCAGGAGTTTAAGGTAATCCTTGACTACACAGTGAGCTCCAGCTCAGCCTGGGCTACATATGAGACCTTGCCTCAAAAAAAAAAAAAAAAAAA
>NW_022196904.1:136475414-136500513 GCF_008632895.1 Mastomys coucha
AAAAAAAAAAAAAAAAAAAATCAAAAACAAGGGACTGGAGAGCTACCACAGCAGCTAAGAGCACTTCTTGCTCTTGCAGAGGACCCAAGTTTGGTTCCCAGTACCTATATGGTAGTTTACAAATACTTGTAACTCCAGTTCCAGGGAATCTGATACCCTCTTCTGACTTCTGAAGGTACCAGGCACACACATAGTACACATGCATACATGCATATAAAATACTCACAAACACGCCAGGAGGTGGTGGCGCACACCTTTAATCCCAGCACTTGGGAGGCAGAGGCAGGTGGATCTCTAAGTTTGAGGCCAGCCTGGTCTACAGAGTGAGTTCCAGGACAGCCAGGGCTACACAGAGAAACCCTGTCTAGAAAAACCAAAACAACAACAACAAAAAGGTAAAGAAAGAATGCCGGGGTTAATCCTTCACACAGATCCCCAGGGCCACTCTGGGTACCAGGCCAGTGTGCAAACCTCCAGAGGCTTCCAGGAAGGGCTAGAAGAGGACCCTGATCAGGCTATGCAGCAGGCGGGGCAGGTGGTAGTGGTGGTAAGGACAATGTGATGTCTGTGTCACACTTACCTATCCTGTTGTGTCCCGATGCCCATACATGGTCTTGCACAGGTCCCCTCAGAACACCCCTGCTTACCCGTCAGCCTCCATGGAGCCCAGAGTCATGCACCCTGCCCTCCTGCAGCAGAAGTCCAGAGAGGCATTTCCTGTTTGGGGGCAGCCTCCTCCCCCTCTAAGCCCAGGTTCCCAGGGCCCCTGACTGAGCCCTGCAGGGTAAGGGGAGGGCAGCCCTTGACTTCCTCCTCCCTCTAATGCTGGTCCTGCTGGAGCCAAAAAACTTGGGGGTGAGGTAGTCTGAGCGAAGGGGCTCATCAAATACATGTCTGGTTGAGGTGGTTCACATGGAGGTTATCAAGTTGGTTCTCATGCAGGGCCTAGGCAGGAATGGGCGGGGCCTCATAGTTTAGACCATTTAGCATGCCACATCATCCTTGCTTGTCCACCTAAGGGCATACATAGCATGTCAGAAGTGCGTGTGTGAGGCTGGGGTTTGGCGGCCTTAGATAGGGTGTCAGAGAAGATGTTCTTGCCAGGACTTGGAAGGAGTCGCACACATATGTGTGATGAGAAAGGGCTGGCCCGATCCTGTCGTGGAGCTCAGAGTGCAGCCGCATACTGATCCTGGTGAATCCAGATTCCGGTCTTCAGGAGTCTCTCTGGAAGACAACTTCACCCCAGCTGCCTTAGCTGCAGACGTTGCTGAAGTTTCAGAGGGTTCATTGGGGATGCCTCTCAGGCAGGCAGGTCCCCCTTCCCCTAACTCTCAGCTCTGTAATGCCAGAGGTAGCCCGTTAGTTAACTGTACCTCCTCCCCTCCTCTGCCCTTCGCCTCTCACCCCAGAACCCCCCACCCCACTGCTTCCTGCTCCAGCAGCCCCCAGGGAGCTAGCAGGGGAGCTGGCAGCGGCCCCAGCCCACTCCTTACAAGGCGTGAGTCCGCCGGGCCCGCCCCCGGCCCTCCCGCCGGAGGCCTTGATCCCTCCCCCTGTCAAGAGCAGCAGCAGGCCCGAGCCGGGCCAGTCGGGGGGCGTCGCGATGCTGCTGCGCCTGCTGCTGGCCTGGGCGGCCGCGGTGCCCGCACTGGGCCAGGCCCCCTGGACGCCGGAGCCTCGAGCCTCGTGCGGCCCCAGCAGCTGCTACGCGCTCTTCCCCCGGCGCCGCACATTCCTGGAAGCTTGGCGGGCGTGCCGGGAATTGGGGGGCAACCTGGCCACGCCGCGGACCCCGGAGGAGGCCCGGCGTGTGGACAGCCTGGTGGGCGTCGGGCCCGCGAGCGGGCTGCTATGGATTGGGTTGCAGCGGCAGGCTAGGCAATGCCAGCCGCAGCGCCCACTGCGGGGCTTCATATGGACTACGGGAGACCAGGACACCGCCTTCACCAACTGGGCCCAGCCGGCCACGGAAGGACCCTGCCCGGCCCAGCGCTGTGCCGCCCTTGAGGCCAGCGGAGAGCATCGCTGGCTCGAAGGCTCGTGTACACTGGCTGTCGATGGCTACCTCTGCCAGTTTGGTTTTGAGGGTGCCTGCCCTGCCTTGCCGCTTGAGGTGGGTCAGGCGGGTCCAGCTGTCTACACCACACCCTTCAACCTGGTTTCCAGCGAGTTCGAATGGCTGCCCTTTGGCTCCGTGGCAGCTGTGCAGTGCCAAGCTGGCAGGGGAGCTTCTCTGCTGTGCGTGAAACAACCTTCAGGTGGCGTGGGCTGGTCCCAGACTGGCCCACTGTGCCCGGGGACTGGCTGTGGTCCTGACAATGGGGGTTGCGAACATGAGTGTGTGGAAGAGGTGAATGGTGGTGTGTCCTGCCGCTGCAGTGAAGGCTTCCGTCTAGCAGCAGATGGGCACAGTTGTGAAGACCCCTGTGCCCAGGCCCCCTGTGAGCAGCAGTGTGAGCCTGGTGGGCCACAAGGCTACAGTTGCCACTGTCGCCTAGGCTTCCGGCCAGCTGAGGATGAGCCACACCGCTGCGTGGACACGGATGAGTGCCAGATTGCTGGTGTGTGCCAGCAGATGTGTGTCAACTATGTTGGTGGCTTTGAGTGTTACTGCAGCGAGGGTCATGAGCTTGAGCCAGATGGTATCAGTTGTAGCCCTACAGGGGCCATGGGTGCCCAGGCTGCCCAGGATCTTAGAGATGAGTTGCTGGATGATGTAGAAGAAGGGGAGGATGAAGAGGAGCCCTGGGAGGACTTTGATGGCACCTGGACAGAGGAACAGGGGATCCTATGGATGGCACCCACACATCCGCCTGACTTTGGCCTGCCCTATAGGCCCAACTTCCCACAGGATGGAGAGCCTCAGAGATTGCACCTGGAGCCTACCTGGCCACCCCCACTTAGTGCCCCCAGGGGCCCTTACCACTCCTCAGTGGTGTCTGCCACACGGCCCATGGTGATCTCTGCCACGAGACCCACACTACCTTCTGCCCACAAGACCTCTGTTATTGCAGCCACACACTCAGCCCTGAGGCCTGTCCATCCACCTGCCATGGCCCCTGCCACACCTCCAGCTGTGCCCCCTGAGCACCGGATCCCCAAAATCAAGGCCAGTTATCCAGACCTGCCTTTTGGCCACAAGCCTGGGATAACTTCAGCCACTCACCCAGCACAGTCTCCTCCTTACCAGCCCCCCATTATCTCAACCAACTACCCCCAAGTCTTCCCTCCCCACCAGGCCCCTATGTCTCCAGACACCCACACTATCACTTATTTGCCTCCAATCCCATCTCACCTTGACCCTGAGGATACCACTTCCAAAGCCCGTCAACACCCTTTGCTCCCAGATGTTCCAGGGATCAGAACCCAGGCCCCCCAGCTTTCTGTCTCAGCTCTTCAGCCCCCTCTTCCTACCAACTCCAGGTCTTCTGTCCGTGAAACCCCTGTGCCTGCTGCCAACCAGCCCCCAGCCTTCCCTTCGACTCCCCAGCCCCCTCAGAGCCCCATTAACCAGACCTCATCTATCAGCCCTACACATTCCTATTCCAGAGCCCCTCTAGTCCCAAGAGAAGGAGTTCCCAGTCCCGAATCGGTGCCACAGCTGCCCTCAGTGGCCCCCACAGCAGCTCCAACAGCCCTGGCAGAGTCGGGTCTTGCAGGTCAAAGCCAGAGGGATGACCGCTGGCTGCTGGTGGCACTCCTGGTACCAACGTGTGTCTTCTTGGTGGTGCTGCTTGCACTGGGTATTGTGTACTGCACTCGCTGTGGCTCCCATGCGCCCAACAAGCGGATCACTGACTGTTATCGCTGGGTCACACATGCTGGGAACAAGAGCTCCACGGAACCCCTACCCCCCAGAGGCAGCCTTACAGGAGTACAGACCTGTAGAACCAGTGTGTGACGGGGTGCAAACACCCCTTGCGGGGTAGGAGAAAAGGACTTGCTTTGGACACATGGCTGAGACCACACCAAGGACTTATGGGGGCTGCCCAGCTGGACAGAGGAGGTTCTGTTCCTTGGACCCAGCATTCATGGCAAAAGACACACCAAAGGACTCCAGGACCTCAAGGGGTGGGTGCTGGGATCTTCTCCAATAAATGGGGTGCCAACCTCATCCAAAGTTCGTGATCCCCACTGATGCCTGAGGGGAGGGCCTGGGGGGGGGCTCAGGGAGAACTGGAGCTCCCTTCCATTTACCTAGGTAAGATAAGACCCCTTTAAGAAAAGGTATGCTTCACAGTTTTCAGTGAGATGAGACAAGAAGAGGGCAGGGCCTTCCTTACCCACTGTCACATGAGTGGTCTGGAGTTTTGGTAAGGGAGAAAGGCCATACTTGTTCCCCATTTTATTAAAATGCAACGAAAATCTGGGGGAAAGGTCTTGAGGTAAGGGTCTCTGATGAACTGGAGTCCAGCTGGAGTTTGGGAATCTCAGGTAGGTCGGGGCTGGAGATTAGGTGAGAGAGGAGTCTCCTCCAGTAGTCTGTTTTTCTGAACTTTTTCCTGAACACTCTTTCTCATCATCATAGGTTGTCCAGAAGTCTGGGCGAGGAATCGGGGTCACCCAAGGATGCAGCCACCCTAGGGTTGTAGGTACGCCTCCTTCATAGAAGGTAATAGGGGAGGAGATAAGACTAGGTACCCAGGACGCTAGGTTGGGGAAAGCCCAGTTCTAGCTCCCTGGGTCCACTTAGAAACAAGGCCTTCCCACTAGGGAACACATTTTAACTCTTCACCCTGTTGGGGTGAAAGTGGCACAGCGAGGAAAGATCCCGGCAGACCCTAGCAGCTTCAGAGTATTCAGGGCTGGTGTCCTGGTCAGAGATCACGAGTGTGAGATAACCTCCCCCTCATCCTCCGCTGACTGTCTTGGGGGAAGGGACCTGGAAGAGGGAGACGCCCGTTCCACCACCTCTATAATTTTTCAGCTTAGCCCTTTCGGGGCCTCTAATTAGGACTGGGCAAAGCCGCACCCCGACTCCAGGCAGGTGAGGAGGGGTGGCCCTGCTCCCTTTCTCTACTTGAAGCCACATTCTCACCCAAGGATTGTATCCCAGGAGACCAGGAGAGGGAGTGCGGGGGGGGGGCTGGGGACCAACTAGGAGCGGGGGGGTTCACGGGGGGGGGGCAGAGGGAACGCACCGCCCGGGTAGCCACTCTCACGTTCCCCTAACTTAAACCAGACGCCCCTGCCAGATCCTTCCCAGCTTAACCTCGGAGACGCAGTCGAGGGGGCGGGGGATTGATGGATGGAATGGAGGGAGGTCCCCTGGTTTTCCAGAAAGCTTGGGCCTGAGGCACCACTTATGGAATGACACCGTCTGCTGGGACGGAGGCCTGAAGCTCCTTCCCATGACCTCTGGCAGAGGGTAGACAGCACCCTGAGGGAGAGAAAGAGTTAAATGCGCTGCAGTCCGCGGGAGGATGGGTGTGGGGAAGGGGGCCCAGAGCCGGCTCTTTGTCATCTAGTAATGAGCACCAGATGCGGAGCTGCGTGCGGGCCTAAACAGACGGCCTCCCAGGGCAGAGCCCCCGCCTGCGCCCAGACTCAGGCTCCGCCTCAACAGAAAGCCGAGTCTCAGGCTCCGCCCATTGATTCTCAAGCAGAGCCTCACCTCCGCGCGGCCGAGGTTGCCTCGATGATCAGCCCCGCCCTTCCAATCATGACCCACGCCCCTTGGAGGCGGGGGGAGGCGGGGAGAAAACTCTCCGGAGGTCCCGCCCGCCAAAGCCAAAGCATCACCCCTCGTCCACTTAAAGATGCCTTCGGAGCTATTGCTAGCCCCTCTGCCTCATCACCTCCCCCAGGACCCCGCCCACAACCAACAAGCTGCGTCTCCACAACTAGGCAGAAACGGAGACAAGAGGAGTTTATAAATCTTGTCTTCACCGAGGTATGAACTCCGCCCAGACTTTGAGCCTTCCCGTCCCTTCCGAGTCTGCGACTCGGCAGGATGTCCCGAGATGTAAATGCTGTTCCTAAAAGACCCAAGCAAACTCCGCCCTCCAGGGAACGGAATTGCTCTCGAGCTATTCTTCAGACTCCGCCCCCTCACTGAGCTCAGGCCCGCAGAAGAACTACCCCCAGGTAAAGTTCATTACTTAAACCCTCCTCTGTTTAGCCCTAGGAAGGTGCTCACGAGCCACGCTTCTTAATAATACCTTTAAATCGGATCCACCCAAGGAAGCCCTTTTAAGGCCGCAAGATAGGTTAAAGACGCCTACTGCTAAGCTTGACGGCCTGAGATCCATCCCTGGTGGAGAGAAGAATAGATTCCCTCAAGTTGTCGTGTGACCTTCATAGGCGTATTATCACCAATGCAACATACACAAAATAAAAATTTATCAGGGTAGTGGTGGCATACACCTTTAATCCCAGCACTTGGGAGGCAGAGGCAGGTGGGTTTCTGAGTTCGAGGCCAGCCTGGTCTACAGAGTGAGTTCCAGGACAGCTAGGGCTACACAGAGAAACCCTGTCTAGGAAAACCAAAAGAAAAAATATAATAATAAATTTTTAAAATGCAATGTTTGAAAAGTCCTCTGTTGTCGGACAGTGGTGGCGCATGCCTTTCATCCCAGCACTTAGGAGCCAGAGGCAGGTGGATCTCTGAGTTTGAGGCCAGCCTAGTTTACAGAGTGAGTGCCTGGACAGCCAAGGCTATACAGAGAAACCCTGTCTCGAAACAAAACAGACACACAAACAAACCAAACCCACCAAAAGCCCGCTCTCCAGACTCCTCAGAAGTACCTTCCACTCAGGGAAAGAAACCAGAAACCCTACCTTTCCACTCGTGCTCCGCCTCCTTATTGTGGATAGCTCCTTCCACATCTGTACTCTGCTTCCCTGAAGGTAAAATACACTCGACCCGCACCCACCACGTGCACGCGCACACCCTTCCACCCTCTTACCTCTAAACAGAGAGTCCCATCCCAACCCTTGGAGCCCCTTTTCCTTCATATTCATGAATGGCCATTTAGTGCCATCTGGCGTTGGGACCACAGACTTGCAGCCACCGGAAGGTTCTCCTAAAATGCATACTAATGGTTCAATACTTGATTTGTTCGTGTTACTAAATATCTGCCGATTCCCATGCCCCACAGGACAAATATTCTTCCTTATGTTTGGGATTCTGTACCAAGGGTGCTTCATGTCAGTCTTCAAGTCACCCTATCAAGTGGCCCTGGAAAATCTTTATTTTGGCTGGTAGAACTTAAATTGTTCGTCCCCATAATCCTGTTAGCGGAGGTGAAAATCCACTCTCTCACCCGGAAGCTGGGCTCCAATCGCCCCACCAAGTGCTCTAAAGTATGGTATTCACTCTCACTAGGGTGTGGTTTTGGATCTGAAGCTCTGCTCGGAAGCTGAAGGTGGTAGTTTTTAGGAAGGTGTTGACGTCAGCCAGACTCTCAGGACAGACTTCTTTCAGCCTAAACACGAACTAAAAATATTTTTCCACCCACTCCTTCGTGAGAGTGTGTTTTAGAGGGCAGAAGTCCACAGGGTTCCATAAAACTGTTTCAGGTATCTCTGGGGCCAACAGAGAGGAGCAGCGGGGGAACCGTCACCTAGAAGAGGCTCTACGGGTCACCCTTTCCCAACCGACTTCAGTTAGTGGTGAACTTCACGCACTCGCTATTCCCACAGGCCCCCGGGACAGCTTCCGCCCCAAGACTGCAAGCCAACTTTCGGTGCTCTTGATACGACAGGTGGTGGTAATATTTGATGCAAATTGAAAATAACAGGGAATTCTTTGCCCAGTCCTAGTCCGAGACACACCTGTCCTATCTGAGAGCTGTAAGGACCATGATTTAGATGCCATTCTCACTACCATCTAACAGATATGGGAGCTGAAGGCATTGCTTGAGCTAGGGACCAGAGTAGAAATAGAAGGCAGATCCAAAATCCTGTGATCTTTAAACAATTTATTTATTTATTTATTTATTTATTTATTTATTGTATATGTGAGGGTCTGCTTATTATTATTTGAAAAAATGTGGGGGACTGGAGAGATGGCTCAGTGGTTAAGAGTATTGGCTGCTGTTCCAGGAGGCTTGAGTTTAATTCCCAGCACCCACGTGGTGACTCACAACCATCTACAATGTGATCTGATGCCCTCTTCTGGCATGCAGGTGTATGTGCAGATAGAGCATTCCTATACATTAAATAAATAAATAAATAAATAAATAAATAAATAAATCTTTTTTAAAATGTGGAGTCTAGAGGACAACTCATGGGAGTGAATTCAGGTTATCAGTCCTGGTGGCCAACGCCTCTATGGAGCCATCTTGTTGGCTCTGCTCCTCACAGCTGAGTCTGGCTGGATCAGAAAGCATGTCTCTACTTAAAAAAACACCTACCTTCCCGAGAATGGCTTTTTTAAAAAACAAAAAATTTGAAGAGGGGTGGGTGTGCATGTTTGTATATGCCTAGGTGTGATGGCTTATCTTGACCATGAACTGGATGGGGTCATAGACTCATCCTGGAAGCAATCCTTTGTGTGGATCTGAGAGGCGTTTTCTAGACTAGATTATTGAGGCAGGAAGACCTACCCTGAATATGAGTGGCTCCATCCCATGGGCTGGGGTCCCTTTCCCCAAAGGGACCCGCGGGAAAGCAGTAGTAATCTCTCTCTCTCTCTCTCTCTCTCTCTCTCTCTCTCTCTCTCTCTCTCTCTCTCTCTTTCTCCCTCCCTCCTGTGACGTCCTTGCCATGATAGACTGTACTGTAAACTGTGAGCCAAAATAGATCCCTTGTGGGCTGGAGAGATGGCTCCATGGGTAAGAGTATGGGCTGCTCTTCCAGAGGACCAGGCTTGACTCCCAGCACCCACATGGCAGTTCACAACTATCTATAACTCTAGTTCTACAGGACCTAACACCTTCACACAAACATACATTCAGGTAGAACACAGATGCACATAAAATACAAATAAATTATTAAAAAACCCCTCCCTTCCTTAAGTTGCCTTTGGCAGTGTATTTTGTCACAACGGCAGGATAGACAACGAACACATCGAGGTGCGTGTGTGTGCGGGTGCATCTGCAAAGGACAGAGGTCAACCTTGGGTGTCTTTCCTTACCTTTGGTGATAGGGTCTCTCACTGGGAGCCTCAGGCATCCTGCAGTCTCTTCTTCCCCAACATTGGCTTCATGTGCAAGAACCACTTGGCTTTTGACTTGGGTACTGACGATTGAACTCGGGTCTTTTGTTGTTGTTGTTGTTGTTTGTTTGTTTGTTTTTTGAGACAGGGTTTCTCTGTTATAGCCCTGGCTGTCCTGGAACTCACTCTATAGACCTTGGCTAGAAATCTGCCTGCCCCTGCCTCCCAAGTGCTGGGATTAAAGGCGTGCGCCACCATTGCCCAGCTGAACTCGGATCTTAATGCTTTCGAGGTAAGCACTTTACCAACTGTCTTCCCAGCTCCAGAAACTTTAGGGATTTGGTGGCAGATGGAAGATTCTCAGGCTGACAGTACTGGACTGACTTCTCTCAGTAAGAGTTAACTACCTGTGGCTTGGGTTGGAGGTGCCAGGAAATAAAGCATTTCCCCGGAACCTGGGATCTGGACAGTGTATGGTCACAGTATGGGGACCCTGCAGCTCATGCTTGGCAGAGGTTTCAGAGACATCAGAGGTGTTGGTGGGAAGGTCAGCTAGCATTAGAGCTGTTACACTCTGTATCTTACAGGTTGGGTAGGTTCCAGCTTTGCTATTTAACGGCTGGGGGACCTCTGGCAAGTTTTCTACTTGTTCTGAGTTTGCCTGCTTGTCTGAAAATTTGGGAAGGACCTTCTCTAGTAGTTACTGTATTCTCCATCTATGACTCTGTCATCTGACCACTCATCTCTTCAGTGTTTCTTGAAACCCTGCCATGCATCAGACTCCAATAAGGTCAGGACACAACAGTGACCAGAGACAGCAGGAAGAATCCGTAATGAAGTGGGAACTTACGGGTTCTTTGGAAAGTTGGTTGGAAGGTGTTTTGATGAGGCAAATATGTGAAGGAGTGTTTAGCTGAAGTGGACACAGGTAAGAGCCTAAGGCAGACCCGTGAAGGAATATTTAGCTGAAGCACACATAGGTGAAAGGATGTTCTGTTACAGCAAACACGTGAAAGGACATGTGATGAAGGATTCTTTACTAACGACATGCATGTATTGGTCCTCCTTACTTTGCGTAGTTGAGCTGCATTTGTTGGGACTCCATAGAGAGAAATGCACCAAAAAACTTCTGGTTGTGTGCTGCAATTTCTTGCTGATTCTGCGGACTCGGGCTGATTGGCAGAGTGATGTCAGCTGAGACAGACACACATGCTGAGGCAAGACCTGTGGAGGACACGTGATGTTTGGATGGTATAAATAGGACTTGACAGCCATGGTGGAGGCTGAGCCAGGCTTGCTTATAGAGCTAGCTGGGCAATATTCGTGGGTCTCTCATCTTCGATGATCTTAACCTGGCTGAGAAAGGCACAGCTGAGAACTTCTGGTGTTCTTGCTGACCTAGACTGAGGCTGAGGCCTGGCTGTCTCTGCTAGGTCATGTCACCACTGTTGCTGACCTGACTCTACTGAACTGGACTGCTGGTGTATCTGTGAAGTCTTTTCAAGTGGATCTAGCTGCCACTGCCTTCTAGCCTGTGAACCGAACTGCTGATTTCCAGACAACATAGACTGGAGCTTCTCCAAAGAACCTCTCTAAACAGGTCCACTTCCCCCTATATACACTCTCTTTCCCACTACTTCTGGTGGGTGGTGGGCTAAAGGGGAGGTTAAAGCATTTAGAACCATCATTAAAAATAAGATTTGGCCAGGCAGTGGTTGTGCACGCCTTTAATCCCAGCTCTTGGGAGGCAGAGACAGGCAGATTTCTGAGTTTGAGACCAGCCTAGTCTACAGAGTGAGTTCCAGCCAGGGCTATACAGAAAAACCCTGTCTTGAAAAATCAAAATAAAAAAAAGGTTTGAAAAAAATTAAAGTTATACCCTAAAGCAAGACTACTCTGGGCACTGGTGGGTTGTCTTAGCTAGGATTTTGTTGCTGTGATAAAACACAAAACAGGTTGGAGAGGAAAGGGTTTGTCTGAGCTTACAACTCCCAGGTCACACTATTCTATCAATGAGGGAAGTCAGGCAGGAACTCAAGCAGGGCAGGCACCTGGAGGTGGGAAGTGAAGCAGAGGCCATGGAGAACCACTGCTTACTGGTTCACTTCTCATGGTTTTCTCATGCTTTGTTATAATACCCAGGACCATCAGCCAGGGGTGGTACCATGCAGAATGGGCTGGGCCCTCCCACAGCAATCATCAAGCAAGAAAATGCACTCCAGACATCTAGTGGGGGCATTTTCTCAGTTGTGATTTCCTCTTCTAAAATGACTCTAGCTTAAGTTGGCATAAAATTAGCCAGCACAGCAGACAGGAGAAGATCTAGCCTGGATATAGGTAGTGGGGAAACTGGGCCCTGAAGGAGAAGAACTGAGAGGAGTGGGCATGCAGATTTGAAAGGACCCAGAGACAGACTGAAAGAGAAGGGGATGGCCGGGCGGTGTTGGCGCACGCCTTTAATCCCAGCACTTAGGAGGCAGAGGCAGGCAGATTTCCAAGTTTGAGGCCAGCCTGGTCTACAGAGTGAGCTCCAGGACAGCCAAGGCTACACAGAGAAACCCTGTCTCAAAAAACAAAAACAAAAAAAAGGGGGGGGAGGGGATGGAGAGGCTGGTAAGACATCTGAGGTTTTTGTTTTTATTTTTTAAAGATTTTGTTGTTATTGTTGTGTTGTATTTTTTTGTTTTTTGTTTTTAAATTACACAGATCCCCCTGCCTCAGCCTCCTAAATGCTGGGACTAAAGAGGTATGCCACCTTCACTAGGCAAAAGGGTTTTTTTGTTGTTGTTTTTGTTTTTTGTTTTTGTTTTGTTTTTTTAAGATTTATTTATTGTATGTATGTATGTATGTGACTACACTGTGGCTTTCTTCAGACACACCAGAAGAGGGCAACAGATCCCATTAGAGATGGTTGTGAGCCACCATGTGGTTGCTGGGAATTAAATTCAAAACCTCTGGAGGAGCATTCAGTGCTCTTAACCACTGAGCCATCTCTCCAGCCCCGGGCAAAACATTTAAAAAGTTTTGTTTGTTTTGTTTTTCGAGACAGGCCCTCTCTATGTAGTCCTGGCTGTCCTGAAATTAGCTCTGCAGACCTGGCTGGCCTTGAACTCACAAAGATCCACCCTCCCTCTACCTCCCAAGTGCTGGGATGAAGGGCATATGCCACCACCTTTATGTGTATATTATGTGCATGACTCTGTGTAGGTGGGTACCAAGGAATGCAGTATGACTGGAGGCCAGGAAAGGGGGTCATGTCCCCAGGAGCTGGAGTAATAAGTGGTTGACCATGAATGCAGACCCTCAAACTTGTGAAGTGCTCTTAAGCACTGAGCCACCTCTCCAGACCTGACATCTGAGTTTTGCCTCATCCCCCTGTGTGATGTCATTTACTCGGGTGGGGATATGGAAAGCCATTCTGAGGAGGGACCATGTTCAGTGGTTTTCCCTATCTCAAGCTGAGTTTTGATTTACAATGTGGCAGCCCTGAGGTTATGAGGCCTAATGGAAAGTTCTTGAGTTGTGTGTGTTGACTGAGACAACTTTTTTGTCAGTGTTGAGGCTCAAGTGTTTGGCTGTTATCCCTGGATTGCCCAAGACATGAACACTGGCATCTGCAACTCCAGTCAGAGGTCCCAGCTGACAATGAGGGTTTGTGTCCATTTATCATATGGTGCTGCTGAGTGAATCCCAGAATAACTGCCAGGGCGTCCACAGAGAGCCCTGACACTCCTACCATTCTGGGGAAATAGAACTAACTTTTCTGTTGTTATAACCGAATATCACAGCCTGAGTGATTTATAACAGTAGAAGTATACTCACCCTGGGAAGTGGTGGTACAGGCCTTTAATCCCTGGCTTAAGCCTGATGTCTGTATAACAACCTTCAGTTTTACCTCGATGTGACAACATGGTTCCCTTACTGTTCTTGTCTGAGCAGCCAGCTGATGGGTATAAGGAGACCCAGGCCACAGGAGTCCATGAGTGGCTGCTCTAGCCAACATCTCTAGTTAGTCTCTTGACGCCTATGGTGGACCTATCTATGACGGACCCTCAGAACAACACAGCTTGACTCCTGAGACCTCCAGAGGAAGCCCTCTATCTGGTAGGCAGAGAATACAGGGTGTTCATTGTGCTTTGACTGGAATACTTGACCCACAGCTGCAAGAAGAGATGGCAAGGATCATAGTTTCTTCTTGTTCTGGTTTTAGTTTGGTTTTGTTTCTTCAAGACAGGGATTCTCTGAATAACCCTGGCCATCCTGGAACTTGTTCTATAGACCAGGTTGGTCTCAAACTCACAGAAATCTACCTGTTTCTGCCTCCTGAGTACTGCACCACTACTGCCCAATGATTAATAAAGGTTGCTGGTAATGGAAATGAAGGGGAAAATGTGACTTAAATAAACTACATTTTACTCCTTTTTCATTGAAGTCTAGAAGTAGGCAACCAGGAGTGATTTGGGAACCCCACTGAGCTAGTAGGAACTCATGAACTTGTATCTTGATATTACTATTCTCTGCTCATGGCTGCAATTTTCAAAGTCACCTCCAGATCCAAGATAACTGCTAGAGTTCTAGCTATCACATGTACATTCCAATGTGAATACAGGATGAAGCAAAAGAAAACAAAAAACAATGGCTTCCTCCAACATTGTTTCTATCTTAAAAGACATCATTAGAAACCCCTTCTTGGGCTAGAGAGATGGCTCAGAGGTTAAGAGCACTGACTGCTCTTCCAGAAGTCCTGAGTTCAATTCCCAGCAACCACATGGTGGCTCACAACCATCTGTAACAAGATCTGGTGCCCTCTTCCAGTGTGTCTGAAGATAGCTACAGTGTACTCATATACATAAAATAAATAATACTTAAAAAAAAAGAAACCCCTTCTCACTCATCCTGATTATGTCTTAGGGAGGTAGACATGTTGTCCTTTGACTGGACATTGCCATCTAGGGGACAGTTGGACTTGTACTACTGAAGGAGGGAGAAGGGTCAGTGAGCACTCGGTAGCAGTGGTGTCAGAGAAGGAGGGAGAGCAGAGGCCCCAGGAAGGTTTCTTGGTATTTTGGGTACTGTGAGGTTTTCTACTTCAGTTGTTTATTTATTATATGGAGTCTCAGGTGTCCCAGGCTAATCTTGAACTCCATACCTAGCTAAGGCTGACCTTGAAATGCCAACCTCCTTCCTCTACCTTCTGAACACTGGGATGATAGACTCACAACGCCACACTTGCTATCCAGTGTTATTGGAGCTTGAACCCTGGGCCTCTTGCACGCTAGACAAGCACTCCTACCCACTGAGCTAGACTTCATGGAGGTAACCGGACTTTGGCTAAGTGTGTCTTCATGTAAAGCTTCACTTTCTCCCTTTTCAACTGTTCACCATGGCTCCAGTTCAAACACAGATCCTAGTGTTTGGCCTGGAGCCATGGGTCTGAGGGAAGGCATGGCCGTGAGGCTATAGCTCTGAGGGAAAGCATGGCTGTGAGGCTACAGCTCTGAGGGAAAGCATGGCCATGAGGCTACAGCTCTGAGGGAAAGCATGGCCGTTTCCCCCATACTACTCAAAGCTGGGGAATTGATTACATTCCTTTTCCCCCCAGCTGAGCACTCTTGTATAGCAGATATCATGAGCAAACTGCATACAACATTGACACTTCACTCAGACACTTTTCTACAACCCCCCCATGCCTTCCTCTGTCCTTTTATTCTCTTTCTTTATATTCCATTTTGGCTTGCCATTTTTCAGCTTTCTGTCCCTCAATTTGCCCCAGACTGCTCAGTGGCCACAAATGAAACTGTATTTGGGTTACAGGCCATAGCTTTTTCCCCACAGTGAGAACTAGATATCACCTCTTAGTCTACTGCATGCCTAGCAGGGTGCAATTGCCATGATGTTGGAAGAGGAGTCACTTGGGACAATGCATACTAGTAATCAAGTTCTAATACTGGAGTTGAGTGTAGTCAGCTACTCAGGACATCTCACAGCTAGCTCTCAGAGGCCCTGGGCGAGGCAGAAAAGTTCCCACTCTGTGTGTCTGAATGCTAGAAGCTACCTCTGGGTCTCCTCCCTGAACCCACCATTACACCTGATACAGTGTAGTCAATGGTCTTGCAGAGGTGGCCTTGGATCTGTCACCCAGGAACACACGTGTGAAACCTTTCCCGTTTCATAACTTTATTTAATTTCCCCTGCCTCTTCCCTCCCCCGCCAGCCCCTGAGAGGGGGTGGAATCCCCAGTTGGAAGGGAAGGGACTATTCTGTTCTCCCTAGGGAGGAATGGTGTCCCCTGGACAGGCTCCATGAATGGGAGAAGCAGGTGCCTTCAAGGCAAGGCCAGGGTATCGTTCAACAGGCTGTGGCCAGGGCAGAGCCCCTCGGATGCCCTATAGTCCTACATCCTGCAGATCACCTAGAAGGGGAAGAGCAGAGAAGCCTGGAGGAGTGGTGGAGACAAGGTATTGCGTGGGTGATAGAGGCAGATATGAATTTTAGGATGCTGGGGCTCAGAGTTGGAAAACCTGGGTCATAAGGAAAGCTGGATGTAGTGAGGGTGCAGCAGGAACCAGGGAGACAGAGGCGGGGGCAAGAGAGCAAATCTGTGCTCTGAGAACTGGGCGCTGTGGAGGGACTAACCACACCTTAGGGTCTAGGGATAGTCAGGGCGCTTGCCCTGAGCAGAGGCCAGAGGGCAGATGAAAGGGACGGAGCAGAGGAGGATGGGAACTCTGGTGGGCAGGGGACCAAGCTATGGGATAGCCACAGCCAGCTGTTTAGCTTCAGGACAGCCATCCCAGCTAGGCATGGTCCCAAGCCACCAGTTTGTGCTTCTATGTTGCTGGAGGGTTCCCCATGTAGCTCAGCCATGGCAGAGAGGCAGACAGCTGTGCCCAGGTCTCCTCCCCATCCCAGTCTTTCTGGAAGCTTCTCTCCCTGCCCAGCATCATATGCTATCACAGGGGAACATGGCGATGGTTGGGGGAGCCATGCTGGGGACAAATCACAGACTCAACTTAGATGGTGTTTACTTCTTCCTCAGAGGACCACGTGTCACCGCATTTCAGTCTACGGAACCCACTCCACTCCCACCCCTTGTGCATGGTTGGTCTGGTTTTTTTTTGTTTTTTTGGTTTTTTTTTTTTTTCCTGTTTTTGACATGTTATTCAGACATCCTAGCCCGTGGTGAGGTGGTAAGGAGAAAGGGGTGTTCTGGGACTGTAGGGGGCAGGTATCTCAGAGCGCACCCTGCCCATCTCCCCGGCAGCCGCTGTCCCCGTGGACAATGAGCACCGGGAAGTAAAGGGCGTCCTCATAGCTTGGAGGGCTTTCCAGAGGCTCCGTGTCCTCCCCTCTGCGTCCCAAGGGACCTCCACTCAAGCTTCGGAAGACCCCTGGGGTGGTTCGGCCCCCAGCACCTAGCGAGAGGCGGCTGCGGCTGAACGGTAGTCGAGGTCCACTGGGACGGGCAGGAGGCAGAGAGTTGCTGCTGACCGAGCGGCGGCAGCGTTGGCAGCCTCGCAGGTAGGCCCCAGAGCCGGCACCCATAACCACAGCCTCTGAGTAGCTGGGCACCAGCTGCCGGTTGGAGCAGATGTGCCACTCAAGCTCTGTGAAGTCCACGGTGGCCACGCGAGAGAGTGGTGGCCCGCTGGGCACCGCCCCTGGGGGCGGTGAGCTGGCACCGAAAAGCTTCTCCACTTGGTAGTGGACATGGGCTGTCCCATAGGCTGCTACCACTCGTAGTGGCCAGGACAGTGTGGCTGCAGACACTAGCCAGAAGACCCAGGCTCGGGCGTACCAGGGTGGGCTGCGGGGGTCTGCAAAGACCATGAGAGACTCACGGAAGTCCACGTCCTTCAGGTGCATGCCCTCACGGGCCTCTAAGTAGTCGTCCAGGCCCTCGTTGGCACTGAAGAAGCGTGCCCTCTGCGTGAGGTACGAGGCCTCGGCCTCCGCACTCCCAAAGCTGAAGCACTTGGTGAAACGCAGTCGCGTGGCTGCGTGGTCTGCCAGGCCCACGAGCTCCTTAGAGACGTCACGGACACCATGTGCACTGTAGTCAAACTCACCCCGAGCTGTGCGACTGTCCGCCCTCTCATGGTAGACCTGTGTGGTGGTATAGGCGTCCCCATTGCGGTAGCGGGTGATCTGGCGTGTGCGGCGCACGTAGTGGTAGCTGGTGGCCTTCCACCAGACACAGGGCGGAGCCTGTTGCAGCCGGTGGATCAGGGCAAGCACGGTGTTGGCATCAGTGCGAGGCGCCTGGCATGACCGCACGTGACAGTGCCAGCACTCTGCCAGGTAGAGGAGGTAGAGGAGGGAGACGAAGGCCAATGGGATGTACAGGTAGCCATCCGAGCAGGGACTGGCTGGGTACGTGGGTGGTGGACCGCCAGCTCCACGAGCCAAGGCTGCCTCAGGCCCCAGGACCAGGCGGGGCACAGTGGCTAAGCGACACCAGGCCACCACAGCCCCACAGGCATGGATGAGCAGTGTGAGGAGCAGGCACTTCCAGTGAGACTCTCGACACAGAGAGCCTCCCAGGGACTGCTTCAGGGGCCGCTGCTGCGGGGTGGGCAGAGAAAGGAGAGGTACGTGTCAGTGGGGGACCACTGGAGTGAAGGAGGTGGACCCACTTTACAGAAGAAAAAAAAACCGAGGCTTCTATTGATTGAGCTATTTTGTAGCAACTGTCACAGAGGCAAACCTTGTTTATCTGCCATGAGCTTGCCTCCTCCTGTGCCCCGCTGTTAGCAGCCCCTATTGGAATAAGATCCCAACAGAGAAGAAATGACCCCCTACCCCGACCCCCATCCCCGCTCCAATGACTGCTGAGAAATCTGATTTCTGGCAGTTCCTGTTCTGCCTCTAATTTTTGGTGTGCATTTGGCTACATTTTTACTCTCTCTGGGTCTGGATTTTGGTTATAGTGATCTAGGAGACTGATGTGGCAAGGAGTGGTGTGTTGTGTGTGTGTGTGTTTGTGTGTGTATGTGCGCATGCGCGCGCATGGGGGGGGGAGGCTATGGAGCCCAGCTCTACACCTTAAAGTGCTAGCTCTTCCACTCAGTGTGGTTTGTGCAGACGCTCACCTCCTCTAACAGTGTTTCCTCATGTGCACACCTGGTTGTTGAGGATTCAAAGAGATCACATGTGGGAATTTGTTAGCACAGGGTCTGGCCCTGGGAATAAACACTTTTGCTGCTACCCTGTGACTCCCACTGGTCCCTTGTTCCACAAGGGATGACAGGAGACCTGGGAGAGGCTATAAAGTCGGGGTGGGGGGAAGATGGGGAATGGGGGAGGTGTAAGTCTCAGGCCTAGGAGCAGATAGAGGGCCACCCTCCACCCCCAATCTGCTGAGGGAAGGGGTGAGACACAAGTCGCTGGGGAGCATAAAGTAATTTTTGACCCAAAGGGCTTGGCGTATCCTCCATGGTAGGACTACCAGCCTGGCTACCTCAGCTCAACAGAAGAGAAGGGAAGGGGAAAGGGAACTGGGAGAGAAAAGGTGAGAGTATAGAGTGGGATTCTGGGTAATGTCACCTACTCAGGCCCACCATGCCTTGAGAGGTTCCACAGGAAAGGAGACTGGCCCCAGACCCATCCAGGGCAGCCGGGTCCCATGGTGCATGAAATTTACAGGTGCATTTTGCCATCTAGACCTGTGCCAGCCAGGGCACACACCCACTCCTCCACACCCCCAACACATGTTCATCATAGACCCACCTACCACAAAGGAACACCATGGCCCCTTTAAGAAACAGCAGGACCTCACTTATTTTCAGAAAGCAAGCATCATGGCTATAGCAAGGTATACCTACACACTCAACACAGGACACACATGCACATACATATTACACACTGGCACCAAACATGTAAGACCCTCACCTGACCACAGTGCACACCTACCCCACCCTATAGCAACCAGACACCCACAATCCATACTTAGCCACACACTAGAGAGGCACAGCATGAAATCACACCCACCCACACTCTTGGGTGAAGACCCAAGGCAAAGGACCCCCCCACCCCAGAGTCACCTGACTACAGGGTAGATATGTTCCTACTGAAGACACAGGAACACACCACCCGAATTCTTACACACACACACACACACACACACACACACACACGCACACACGAATATATATCGGCTCACACCCGCAGACCACTCACCGCCCTGTTTTCCACACCTATCATCTTATACTTGGCACATCCTCCTAGCTAGAGCTGGGGAGGGGCTCTGGGGACCTCAACCACTGGAGTGAGCTCTCAGTCCTCACCTGGGGGTGGGGGAGAGAACGGTATCAGCAGCGGTTCCGCTCCTTTCTCTTCCGTTTTTTTCCCTCCCCCCACCTCCAGTCCCTGCCACGGCTACTGCATTGCAGGCACCGCCCGACACCTCGTGAGCAACTGGGCCGGACTGGGGGCCTGACCCCATGGCCCTAGCAGTCACGGACAGCATCCCCGGCTGCGCTATGGAACAGGGACGCGTGGGGACCACAGAGGCTGACGTCAGAGGACAGGAGAAGATGGTTGAGGGGGCGCCGAGGGTCAGGGTCTCCCCTACATTCCTGCCATCCATTCCTGCCTTGACCTACGTGGATCCCGAAGCCTCGACCCCTACCAGAACGCTGTCTCCCCAATGACGTCATTGCTGGAGGGGCTGCGGGACTTTGCTCCTCACTCCCTCTCCGGGGATTGCCCCTCTGCTTGTCCCCTTCACCTCTCTACAGCCCTGGCACCGTTCCCACTACTCGTCCCCAGTACCTCCTCCCGCAGCGGCTCGCCGTCCGGAACGAGCGCGGGCACCTCCCCGCTGTCTCCACCTTCGCCCTCCGGCATGGTGTCCTGGCTGCTCCGGCTGCCAGGCCCGGGCCCGGGGCATGATAAGCAGGGGCGCGGGGGGGGGGCTGCGGCGCGGCCCCGAGGGGCGTCCGCTCGGCTCGGCGGCCGCTGAAGAGTGCGCCGAGCCCAGCCCGAGCGCGGCGGCGTTGGCGGCCGCGGTGCCCGGCGCCCCGCCCTCCGCTGACCCCGCCCCCGCAGCACCGGTGGCGCCGCTGGCCGCGCCTGGCACCGCGGGCACACCCCATCTCCACCCCCTCGCCTGTGGAAAGCCCAGTCTGGGCGCCGGACGCCTGGTTTCTCTAGCCACGCTCGCGCTTGCGACCTTGGGCGAGTCCTTGCTCTGCGGCACCCAAGTTTCCCCAACTGAGTGATAAAGGGGCCATGGTGGGCGGACATCCACCAGGTTCCTCTCTAGGGGATGGGCTCAGCACTAAGCCCACCCAGACTTCACCCCAGAAGCTTTGCTTGTTGACAGTTAATACCCAGAAGGGAAAGACTGTCTCATCTGCTGGACTCTAATGCTGGTGGGCTGGAACCAGGGCACCAGGAACTCTAGGCTGCACTTCTGATCAGCATGTTCCATCCATAAACTCAGCTTTTCTGTCTGAGCAGTGGGAATGAGAAAGTGTTGGATTAAATTCTCTAGCATGTTTAGGCCAGGCGGCGGGGTGGGGATGGGGGTGGGGACAGGTTTGCCCGGCATGGGACACCCTTTTCTCAGGTGCGTAAAGCCCCTGCTCTATAGTCCTCAGAGGACTGGTTTCTCACATTTCAGAGGCTTCAAATTCAGAGATTCACATACCTCTGCCTCCCTGGTGGTGGGATTAAAAGAATGTGAAGCCAGGCGGTGGTGGTGCACACCTTTAATCCCCGCATTTGGGAGGCAGAGGCAGGCAGATTTCTGAGTTCGAGGCCAGCCTGGTCTACAGAGTGAGTTCCAGGACAGCCAGGGCTACACAGAGAAACCCTGTCTCGAAAAACAAAAACAAAACAAAACAAAAAAAGAATGTTTCACCATCCTCCGTCTTTACTTATTTGTGTTTACTATTTAAATTATTTTATTGTATGTGTGTTTTGCCTGTACACCATATGTATGCAGTGCCCATACAGGGCAGAAGAGGATGTTTGATCCCCTGGAACTGGAATTATAGATGATTGTGGGCTGCTGAGTGGATGGTGGAAATCTACTCAAGTCCTTTGGAAGAGCAATCCAAATCCAGTGCTCTTAACTGTTGAGCCATCTCTCCAGCTGCCCTTCATTTGTTTACTTATTGGGCCCAGATGTTTTCTGGCTATCGTCCCTTGGGCACTAGGAAGACATCAATAGATGTTAGGAATGACATAGTTCCTGTCCTCATGGAAGATATTTAGGGAAAATCTGATTAAAGAGGGGTTCAGAACTCAGACTCTAACTATCACTCTGGGCCATAGTCAGACCTCTATTCCCTTTGTCCCTCTGTAAGAGCTAAAGTGATCCCCCTTTTTATTTTTTTTAAAGATTTATTTATTGCTGGAGAGATGGCTCAATGGTTAAGAGCATGCTCTTTCAGAGGTCCTGAGTTCAATTCCCAGCAACCACATGGTGGCTCACAACCATCTGTAATGGGATCTGATGCCCTCTTCTGGTGTATCTGAAGACAGTGACGATATGCTTGTATAAATAAATAAATCTTTTTGTTTTGTTTTTGAGACAGGGTTTCTCTGTATATCCCTGGCTGTCCTGGAACTCACTCTGTAGACCAGGTTGGCCTCGAACTCAGAAATCCACCTGCCTCTGCCTCCCAAGTGCTGAGATTAAAGGTGTGCGCCACCAATGCCTGACAATAAATCTTAAAAAAAAAAAAAATTTATCTATTTTATGTATATGAGTGCTCTATCTGCATGTACACCTGCATGCCAGAAGAGGGCATTAGATCCCATTGTAGATGGTTGTGAGCCACCATGTGGTTGCTGGGAATTGAAGTCAGGTCCTCTGGAAGAACAGCCAGTGCTCTTAACTGCTGAGCCATCTCTCTGGCCCCCACCCCCTTAAATATAATTACATTTTAAATTTATTTGTTTTGTGTATTTCTCTCTGGGTGCGATGGTGCAAAGAGGTCTGCTTTAACCATAGCTCAAGTGTCCAAATCAGAGGATGATTTTCCGGAGTTGGTTCTCTTCTTCCATCGTTAGGGAATTGAATTTAGGTCCTCAGGCTTGGCAGTCTGCTGAGCCGTCTCACAAGGAAGCTAACATGACTCTTAAAGGATTTGGACAAATGGATAGAAAGGGAAAGGCATTTATCTTTCACATCCCAGGTGGAGAAGCAAAAGCAGTGTTGGACGGCTGAGTTTGAGGAGCAGGAAAGTTTCATCTTATGTAACTAAACACTGAGTAGTTAGTCAGCTGCAAGTATCAGAGGGTGTGTCACGCTATCAAGAGAATAGTGCCTGACAGTCTGTGAGAGAGGGACCTTTGAAGACTGTCTCCAGCGGGGATGGGAGTGGTTACAGCCCGGGTGGGAAGTAAAAAGCCTGGGAGACTAGGAATGAGGCTTAAGGGCCTCACTTCGAGATCACAGGACTGGTGATGACTCAGGAGACCTTCAGGGAGACAGACCACCAAACTGCCTCCCAAATCTACCGGACCCCCCGGAGAAAGCAATGGAACAAGGCCCAGCACAGATTCCTGCCTCATGTGTGCCACCAGAACTTCGTATCTTCTGGATGGTCTCAGTTTCTGTCCCCTGCCCCGTGCGTGAGCGCGGGTGTGCGTGCGAGCACGTGTGTGCGTGTGAGCGCGTGTGTATGGAGCGCGATTCCAAATCCTCCCAGCAGAGGCCCTCGCGGAGGAGCAAGACAGCGGCGGACTCTACAGGGCATTTTCAGCACCGGACGACGGACAGCACCTGCTCGGAAAAGAGTGGGAGGAGGAGTCAGCGTTCTAGGGCTCTGGGCCGCATTGTCACTCTCCCAGCGTGGGCAACAACAATAGATTCTAGCAGGTCGGGGCTCCAATACGGGACGGAGTGAATTGGTGGAAAGAGTACAGAGTAGGGGCAGGGATCAGTCAGAGCTTGACAGACCGCCGCATTCCTCTAGGGCTGCATTGCTGCGGAGCCAGCAATATGCCCTGACTAGCTGGGTTGGTCCCGACCTCAGTCTTCCTACTGACGTAGTCGTGGCAAGGAGCGTCAAGCGCCTCTTGGCGCAGACGCGGAACTAAGTGACAACTCCTTTCCACCAATTGGCTAGTAGCGCCGTAAATTAGCAAGCCTACTATTCAATCCGAGAACACCTTGAGTAGCTCCACCCCCTATCTGTCGGAAGTTGAATATGACAAAACCCGATTGGGAGAGAGCTCACCAGTAGCCAATTGAAAGTGTGAAGGGGGAGAACCAGCATTTCCGACGAGCCAATGGTAGACAGCGAAGTGTGACGCCTGGGACATGGTGGCCGCGATCGGACAGCCCCGGGACGTGTCGGGAGGTCCGGTAACTTCGGTCAGGACAAGGCAAGAGAAGCAGCTGTTTCAGTAGTGTTTGTACCCACAACTCAGCGAAGCCAGTCCTTGGGTAGAAGCGAACTGTCACGGCCATGGCTTACCACTCGGGATATGGAGTCCACGGTGCGTGAGGAGTGGGGAGGGCGGGGCGCGGCCTGGCAGCTGGGCACCAAATACGTGCAAGACCCACTGGTCCGGAGGGAGAGGGCCTGAGGTGACCGCTGCCCAGGGCGGGGAGAGTGTCTCTCGGGCTCTTGCCCTTCCACACTGCAGCGAGTCCTGGACTTCGCCCTTACTAACCTGTTCTCAGATCAGGCGGCGACACCACTACTGGGATCCTTAAGTTTAATCCTGCATGTACCGGATTTGCCTCCAGAACTTCTTTTCCCTCTTACAACTCTGGCAGCATTCCTGACCACTGTCTAGGGATTCCAAGTAGCCATGTTGCCTTTTCTACCCCTGTTAAGGAATGTCTTTCCGGTGATCGTGCTCAAGCAAACATCTATTCACTCGCTAGTACTCAGGGATCATCTCCCTTGAGAGACTTCCTAGAAACCCCAAATGGGTAGCCATGTCTGGGGACGCCTTACCCTCTGCATGTAGCAAAGGATCACTCCAAAAGGGTAGGAGATCGATCTTAAAATGCACCCTGGCTTTTCCTCGACAATCGGTGCCTTAGGACCTATGTACAGCTATTCAACCTCGGCAAGGACCAGTGGTTTGGGTTCTTGCTCTGTAATTCTGTAATCTACTTTGATACTCCCACCCCTGCAGGTTCCAAGCATAGAACCCGGGCAGCTCCAGATCCTCCTCCACTCTTCGATGATACAAGTGGTGGTTATTCCAGCCAACTAGGCGGATACCCAGCCCCAGGAGCTGATGTGGCCTTCAGTGTCAACAACCTGCTTGGAGACCCAGTGGCCAATATGGCTATGGCCTATGGCACCTCTATAGCATCCCAAGGGAAGGACATAGTTCACAAAGAGGTGTGGCCTGTGCTCAGGAGGGCGGGGGCTTCTGGCTAGGGCTGGGCTGTCACAGGATCCCATCTTATTCCCCAGGCATCCTTTGGGAAGGAGCACAGTGTGGCTTATCCATGGCCTCTTCTCTTTACTTCCAGCTGCACCGTTTTGTGTCTGTAAACAAACTCAAGTATTTTTTTGCTGTGGACACAGCTTATGTTGCTAAGAAGCTAGGGCTGTTGGTCTTCCCATACACACATCAGGTGAGCATCCCACCAGGGGAGCTGGCCAGCCTCTCCCCACTTGTGAAGAACCTGACTGATCCTCAGATCTCAACCCCCTCTCTCTGTCTGTCTGCTCTTGTTTCCCTGACCACCTCTGCCACTGCCAGAACTGGAAGATGCAGTACAGTCATGATGTGCCTCTGCCCCCACGGAAAGACCTCAATGCTCCTGACCTCTATATCCCCAGTGAGTCTCTGATGTGGGGCTGGGGACACAGGGGACTTGTGCCTGGAAACATAGTTAGGAAAACGATTCAACTAATGATCCTGGAGCTTTTAATGTGTGACTATTGCTAAATACTAGGTTGACAGGGTGACCAGGAGGAAATGTCCTGAATGTGACCTTGATTTTTTTTTTTAAAGATTTATTTATTTATTATATGTAAGTACACTGTAGCTGTCTTCAAACGCACCAGA